>NW_027282536.1:0-193295 GCF_046629955.1 Centroberyx affinis | reverse complement strand
TGCATCTTTCTTTAAGCTCCACCTTTCCACACACTCTTCCTGTCTCTTCCTCGTTGCTTTTATGCTCTCTCTCCCTCTCTCTCTCTCTCCTCCTCCGTGTCTTGAAAGGTAGAAAGTCACCTCACTAGTGAAAACTTTTTCTCTCATTCGTCATCATTCATCCTCCTGCAAGGTTTCTGCAGGTTTCAGAAAGCCAAATTTAAGACTTTTTAAGACTTAAAACTGGATTGACTTTAAGACCGATTTAAAAACCAAAAAAAGAAACAGAGAAAAACTACAAACTCTGTTCTCGATTAATCTAAGAGTGAACATGAGTGCAAAGAAACCACTGTATTGTGAAAAATAAATCCTGATTTTAGATATTTTAATACTTTTTTAACATCAAATTTAGATGATTTAAGACTTTGTGATCCATTCTGTGTTCTTCCTCTCACTGGTTTTCTCTCTTTCAATGCATTCCCGATTCTTTCTCTTCTCCTTGGCTTGAAACCCAACTGCTACTCCTCTTTTTCCATTTCCCGCATCTACGGTATTTCTCTCCATCCATGTGTCAAGTGTCGGTGATGCAAGACACTCTACTTGCAATCTGGAAGCTAGTCTACATTCACAGATGTAGCCGTAAATGAGGTTTACCCACTTTATTTTTCAGGTTTACCCACTTTTAATTACTATGAAGTTATGTCATGATGATTTATGTCAGGCTCCAAAGGCTGAGTAAACTCTATTCTGCAAATCATATAGGTGGGTTTACCCTCCACAACACCCCAGCCTAGGCCTATATTTAGACTTTACAGAATGCACTATGAATTAAAACCGGCTTAGCTGCTCCGCGACCCTTTCCCATCCTGAGCCGGGACAACAACAGCCCAGCAGGTTATCTATCTTAGAGCGGCTGATTCACATCCAGTTCTAAGTGCATGGTGGTTAGAAACTGGAGAGCCTGGAGAAGTGGACTGGCTTGCTTGGAACAGCTGATCGCTGCCAGCTGTCATTCCCCCATAGGAAACACTCCTGCCGAAACAAGAAAAGCAACAATGGGACTACCAGACACACTCCTAATCCATCCCCCCCCCCCACACACACATACACGTGTGTAACACGTTCACACACTCAAGCACAAAGATGCAAAGCACCGCAAAGGCTGTGTTCACAAAAATTTCATAGGAAAGTGCCATTTTTTTCATAACTTTAGTCTAGACTAAAGTTGATATTGATAAAAAATAGTTCTAAAGTATTTTCTTAACTTTCTTATTATTTTGCTTCCTAAGAAAAACTCATATTCTCCCATTTGTTCTTCATTTTTTTTTTTCTTGACTTTAAGATAATGCCCCACTTGTCATAACATTTTGGCAGTGAAGCCTTTGAATTCATTCATTTAAAAACACGTTTTTCACTATTAAGAAGGTATTTCAACGTATTAATAGTTTCACTTACTGTATCTTACAATTACAGAGATATAGATCTGCCTGCCCTTCAACATCCAGCTAATACAATGCACAGGAATTCACTTATCAGGTGAAATCCCTTAAATTGTTTGTAGCGCTGGGGACAAAATAAACCAAATATCAGTAAAATCACCAATTTTTTTTCTATTTTTCAGATAGGAAGGAAAAAGTCTAAAAGTGGTGTGGAAACTGGACTCAAGACCAAGACCAGACTCATGTGCTACAGCCCTGGTGAAATCCAATACGATTAACAGGCTGCAGTCTGTGTGTGTGTGTGTGTTTTCTGTGTTAGGTCTAAACCAGAGATTAGCATTAAACTGTCATTCTGTCAGCTGCCAGTTTACAGAACATATTAGCTGTCAGGAACTGGATTCTCTGCTTGATTAATGACACAATATTTATATCAGGGAACACTCGGGACTGGGGGCCACTTAAAATACCCAGCAGAGATTGATAGATAGTCTCGATTTCATCACTTGATTGGGCCTTACAGGTGTCAATCATCTTGTAGGGGTAACGTGAGTAGTAAAATAAAACCCTCCCTCAGCGTCCTTCTTCACAACACATCTGTCTGGCCAATGGGCTTTCATCCCTGATCCCCTCATAATCTAAAAATAATGCAACAATGACAGCCATAAGAAATCTTGACCCGGGGCATGACGTTTTCTCTTCTACAGAAAACGATCACGCCAAACTCCATTCGAAAATCTGTCATTTTAATGCTACCTCGAGTACTGGCAAAAATAAACATTTGGTAGAACATAAATTAAGACTTTTTGTAGGTCGTTAGGGTCTCCTGCTGAATTCGGCATACACTAGATCCACCAGTCAGCACTTATTTCTACTTAAATTTGAACTTTTACTCATAGTTCATGCTGCTCGCTACCGTCCACCGCGGTGTATTTTGGTGAAAGAAGCGTGTGGGAATAAGGCGAACCAATTCTAAAAGTTTATATTTTATGGAAATAAGAGCTGCTTGTAGGATTATATTTGAGCCGAATTTACCAGTGGAACCTAAAGATTCAGAAAATGTCTTAATTCTTATTATTACTTTTGCGAGTTTGCCGATAAACCCGGTAAATATAAAATGCCAGAGTTTTAAATGGAGTTTGGCGTGGCTCTTCTTTTCATACAAGAACGTATTGTGGCTATTAGAAACCTTGCTAAGATTGTTTAACAAAGATCTTTAGTTGCCTTCAAAGTAGAACGGAATTAGTGTTGGGGGCCATATCGTTTCAGACTTTTATAGTGAAGATTCATGTTGTTTTTCTTGTGAAAGTTAATGACGTGTGAGTGAACTATGGGGTTAAAGGCAAGACCGCAAGAGACTATATCCACATGAATGTGATTATGAGGCGGGGAATAATCATTAGTATGGCTCAGATCAGATTGTTCGGGTCACTGCAGGTCACAGGAGCATCCTCAAAGGGAAAAGACATTGTTAAAGCTCCAGTAGGTAAATATGACTGAAGGGGGGGGGGGGGGGGGGGGTGAGAGTCGCACTTACATCTCTTTCTCTCTGCAAACTTTCCAGCGTAGAAATAAAGCGCCCGTTATCCGCCAGCAGAAGTTCATCAAAGGGCTTCTTGTTGCGCACGTCGGCGGCGGCGGCGGCGGCGGGCTGGCCGGACCTGAACCGATTCCGGGCCACCATCAGGGTCTGGTAGAAGAGACACACCGCCACCCCGAGAAGCACCAAGGGACCGGAGCAGTACCTGCGGCGCAGCATCCCCGCGTCCCTCGCAAGTCTGTCGGCCGAAGGCAAGAGGCATACCATGAAGAGAAAGCGCTCGCTGCTTCACGCGTCACACTCGCTTCTTCGCATCTCCTCTCCTCCGCCGCCGAGCCGCTCATTCCTCCCTCGGGTCGCTCTCACGCGCGGCGGCTCCGCTGGATGGAACCGAAACGTGCCAGGACGCGCGCGGCGGGGAAGCACTCCGGTTTAAAGCGACTTGAAGTGCATCTCTCCTCCTCGCCGGGATCATGCGGATTGAAGGACGGGTCGTGCGGAAAGACGACCGGCATGAAAGGCAAAGAAAACCTCTCCGTAGTTCCCTCGGTTCGTCTTTTAATTCAAAGTGCGCCACACATCTCGCCGTGCGTCCCGCTAGTGTTTCCCTCGCCTGTCAGCTGATGAAAACGCACTCAAAACCAAAAACCTGGGGATAACGGGACCTCGGGCTGCGGCGTTGCCCTTCCCCGTTAAAAAGCAAAAACAAGAGCTCCGTTAAACCGGCGCACAGCTTGGAACGGAAAGACGCGCGGGTGGCACTTTCCCGTTAAAGTTGGAAACTTTTGGAAAAGTGCGTTAAGTCCCGGGGGTTTAGGAGTAAAAAAACAAAAAAAAACAAAAAACTACCAACTCGGCGGTGGAGCCTGGCAGTCAGTCAGTGGGCTGGAGCTCGGTCCATCTGGTTTGCGTTAAAAATCCGAGAGAAAGAGAAAAAGCTGCAGTAGACATGCGCTTACACACATACACGCGCGCGCACACACACACACACACACACACACACACCAGCTACTGATTATCCGCTGGATTTCTCTACAGAGACTGAATGGACTTCAGTTCGGTGTGTTTAAAGGTTTGCGGATGAATCCCCCCCTCTGCTGTAAAGTCAGACCCATGCCTTCTCTGTAGGAGGTCGACACATGCACCCCCCCCCCCCCCCTCTCTCTCCTCCTCCTCCCCCCCTCCACCCATTCCTGGACCCGGTGAAACAGAGGACCCTGCAAGGCTGAAGTTATTTGTGGAGCACACATACACACACACACACTCCCACACACACACTCATGCAGGGATGTGGTAGAGGGTAAACCACATTTTTAGACCTGATACATATCTTTAGGACCTAAATTCATAACATGCATTATAAGTAAGTAGTCTCACACTGATGTCATTTATATGAGGATAGGGTCTTTTAAAAATTCAGAAGTTAATGCCTTTCTGAAATGATCACTGATTTTTGGTCATAATGGTGGTTGTGTTGTATGATGATCATCATCTGGAGGTTATAGTTTATAAGCTGTACCACCTTTGGAGGCTGATATAAATCTTTCAAATAGCCTATATAAGTAATTACAAACTAATGTAAGTTATACAAGTGTAGGATTTTAAGGGGAAAATATACATAAATTAATGTTTCTTTGAATATATAAGATATTTGTTTCTGGTGGTGGTTGTTTGTCTTACAGTCACCATATGGAGGTCATAAATAGTTACCCTATACTTTTTATTTACCACTGCATCACTGATTGTGAAGTTGAAGTTGAAGTTGAAGTCCCACCCATCAGAAAATACAGTTGTGAGAAAAAGTTTGTGAACACTTCAGAATTAGCTGGATTTCTGCATGAATTGCTCCTAAAACACTGCTGTGAAGAGCAGACTCTGCTGGTAAGCCAACTCTGTGGGGTTTTAATAGGGCTGGGCATCTCTAATCCACACCTGAATGTCATCACATCGGTCGGCATACCCGACTCCAATTACATTAAGTCATTTTCCTGCAGGTTCCCTTTATTTTTCCAGCCTAGACGTGAGGCTCCTGATCAAGAATTCCGATGTGTTTTTATGCAAACGGAAAATAAACTTGAAACTAGACTGCTTATGTTTAAACAATGTCTACAATAAAGACATGAAAAAGTACAACTGCTTGTGTGTCATTTGTTTATTAAGACTGTTTATGTATTATGACTTGGATGATTAGACTACATTATAGGAGAAATTAATGCACCAGTCCAGGTAACTCTCTAGGACTTTTTGTCACAGCTGTACATGCAAGACATGACAGCAACTGCACCCTGTTAAAAAAAAAAAGGCTTTTTGCCAAGTTGAATAATAGCCAAAAATGTGCATGATGGAAGTGTAACCATGCAAATCAGTTCAGCTTCTGAACTGCTGAGCCGGCCGTTTCAGGGTCAACGCTCCCATAAACCTGCTGTTGTTGAGCCAAGTAGCGAGGTTAGAAATGATTGGGGGTAATGTTGTACTGGCCCGGATTTAATAAAACCATTACAAAATGATCATCACAATGCAGAAGAGTAATTACACAGCAGATGAAAACTGTCAGTCAGTTTGATGAAGGGTAAAATGTTAAAAAGATGAGATCAGATACAAGAGGTACCAAAAGAACTTGATCATTTTATTGGACTTTTTTTTTTTTTCAACATCCCTGGAAACGTACACACCATCAGTGCAGAATGACTAGTGACACACACACACATACATACACACACACAGCACTTATACCCACTCACGCCTACACACACATGCATACGCACAGGCTTCGACAATGACTTTGTTCTTATACTGTACATTCTGAAAACCTTTTTTTTTTTCAGGAGAGTCGGGGGGGTGGGGGGGTGGGGGAAGCCTCGGCCGTAATATGCAACAACAGTAACTAACATCGGATACCGGCCTGATCGTACATCTCCAATCACAACCGCTAACATTAACACCTCTTTAAAGTCAGAGTCGCGTTTCATCGTATTCGAGTTCCAATCGAGACGCGGGACAGGGGGGGGGGGGGGGGGTTTGGCTTGGGCCGCAGTAGTCCGATTAACACCTGGGGGGTTACGCTTCCCGGTTTGTGTTTTCATTTCCCCCGGTGGGTGCTTCTTGTAACCAGCACTTATTTCGTGGGGTTGGGACCGGGGGGGGGGGGGGGGGGGGGGGTAACAAAGGGAGGGGGTGAGGAATGTCTGGATGTCAGGGGAGAGGGGAGGGAGGGAAGGATGGATGGAGGGAGTGAAGGATGAGCATCTTTAACTGCTGCCTCCTCCAAGCAGGCGCTATATAAATACACAAGTGTCTCCAACATGTTGACCTCTGACCTGGGCCATCTGAGACAGCCAGACAGGCAGGTGAACTGTGTGTGTGGCCCTAACAGGTACACTTGCTTTGCAGATTATGGGCAAAATACTGGCCTTTTATGAAAAAACAGATATCGGCTATCAATGGACAGCAGATATCATATGATGGATATGATGCAGTTTACATTTTTAATTTTTTTTTTTTTTTAGAATTTATCAGTATACTGGTTATCTATGGGAAGACCTTAATCTGGATTGATTATGTGACATTTTCATCAGATTCCATGCAAGTATGCATGAGTATGTTCTTATTATAATCCTGGGTTTCGGTGGTTTTAGTGTCCCCTGGTCTAAATGTTGTTTCAAAGGCTTTTCTGCCCTGACAAGAAGAAAATTCTGGGGGAAAACACTGAATCCTTGATCATTTTCATGCCCCAAAAAATCACAAGTGTAAATACGTTGACTATCAGCGCAAAGTATTAGCTACTATCAGCTTGAAAAATATCCGTATCGGCCTTCAAAAACACATTTTAGTATAACCCTTTTCTAAACAACTGCCTCTTCCAAGCAGCTACTAAATCTGACCCTACATGCCAACCTCTGACCTATACCATCAGAGAGAGTGGGCAGACAGACAGGTGAATTGTGTGTTTATATGGCTGTTGTTGGAGAGGAACCACAGGTTGAGTGTTTGGGGTGGGATGGGGTGCGGGGGATGGGGGAGGAGGACAAGTGTCAGGGTTAAAGGAGTTAGGAGCTCTATTTGTGCCTGCTGCCTCTCCTCTTCATGGCGGCTGTGCACTGGGGGCAGTACCACTTCCCCTTGGGGGCTTCTGTCAGGCCGACGCAGCCGTAGTGGAACCACTCGATTGGACACTGGAGAGAAAAACACAGCTGTCAAGTTTAACACTCGGGTCTGAAGACATACATGGAATTCAATCTAAACATGAGGGTGCTCTCCATGAGACAAAACCAAGCAAATGTGATACTTACATCTGTATTATCACAGCCAACCATTTCTCCATAAGAGACCTAGAAAAAGACAGGATATATTTTTGATTTATTGACAAAAATGGTTGTTAGTAGGCTTGGGCCGGTGTGAGAATGTCAAAACGGGTCCGGTATCCATCAAAATATCCGGCTGAACAGGTAATATAAATTTTAACCACAAGAGGGTGCACTACAATCGCATGTCAATGCAATATGTGTATGCAGGTTAAACGCCTGTAACAGTCATCATGCGCTGGGGCATATTGTTTCGGACCGTGAGAGAAAAGCCCCTTCCACATAGATGAAAAAGCCATGAAGCGGCTGTGACTTGTGTGTGAAAGGGTCTGAGCAGCATTTTTCAGACGCCAATAAGCCTTCAGACCATCATGAAGCCGGTTCAGAGCAGCTTTCTGTGCTGTGTGAAAGGACAAGTTTAAAAAGCCGACTTTAGGTCCGCGTGCGCTGGCAGAACAGCGTCCTGTTAATACAGCAATACAGCAATGCAATACAATGTAAAATGAAGTGTAGCAGCCGGTAGAAGCTTCCAATCTCATTAGCTTGATGGTCTTGTTTGTTTACAGTACATCATACTGATGTCTCAAAATTAATGATTTATCATTATCATTAGTTATGCAACACGCAGGAATTTTGACAGCCACAACTTTGTAGCCTACCTCCTTTTTCATCTTTTCCAGTTGAAATATTATTTATATTTGTGTTTACTCTCCAGCAAAAGTCATTCACCTTTTCCTCCCAACACTGAAAGTAGGCTATATTATTCTACAGCATTTCATTACGATGCACTCGCACAACAAATGACAACAGCAAAATCCTTGGACCTAACCAAAAAGGGGAGAAATGGTTTAAAAAAATGATTGAAAATGTCTTGTGTGTTGGCAGCTAAATTGATGCCTTTGATCTAATAGCAGACCTCCCTATGCCAAGTTGTGTAAACATGCAATTATTCCCGGCTGTAGCTGTAGTTTACATTCATGCTTACACATTTTATGTGTTTACAGTATGTGCATCCCTCTCTATGCGTTAGCAGTATTATTCTGGTGTGTGTGTATACCTGGTTACAGATGCAGTAGCGGGGCTCATTGGGGTCGTAGGTCCAGTCCACCTGGCTGTTGGCCTCGGCCTCAGGCAGCGCTGAGGCCTGCTGGGATAGCTCCTGGGCGAGGGCCGACGATGAGGAGCATGACGACAGTGATGAAGAGGAGGATGATGAGGATGACTGGTGATTGGAAGACTTGATACTGCTTCTGGAAAAGAGAAAGCAGAGGAAGATAGAAGATAAGAGACTTGTTTCCCCCTTTTAAATAGGAGAGTGGGCAAGCCCACATTCATGCATTTGATTTGTTTTTTAGGATGGAATGGCAGAGCTGACAAGCTAAGCTGACATCAGCTGATATGATACAGGATTAAAAGGCAGAATCTACAGTAGCAGGCAATAACAGAGTATCTGCAGGTTGCCTTAGATACTTCATAATTTGCAAAGCCAAATTTAAGTCTTTATCAGACCTTTTTAAAAAGCATTTAAAAAGCATTTAAATTGGTCTTAAATTCAGTTTAAGGTAGCAACCTTAAACTGAATTTAAGACAAATTTAAAAACCCCAAAAACAAACTAAGCTGGCAAAACCAGCCTATTTCTGATTGAACATAGCTAATGAAAGTTCTGAAACTATAAATGTGCGGAATAAAAAAATATTGTTTTCAGGGACATGAAAATCCAACTGTGATTAGTACAGAAGATATGATGCATATTGTACTACTATACTGTACTAACCCATGTAAAAAACTGACTTTTTAAGGACCAGCAGACACCCTGATCCTATGATGTCCAACGCTTATTATGTGTTGAAAAGTGTATGGGTGCACCGCTCTCTTACTTGGACTTGCGCCCCCTGGAGTCGGAGGCAGCGGTGGGGGTGAGGGTCTGGGTGAGGGTGGAGGCCAGGGCAGAGGAGGAGTAGCCTGTCGAGTCCCGGGACAGAGAGAACTCCCTGCCCAGCTGAAAGTCGTTGTTCTTGATGGCCTCGTAACTGGCCTTCAGACTGGATGTCCTTCTACCCTCCTTCATCTGTACAAATGTATACACACATAGCACATCTTCATGGAGGAATACATTACAACGCTTTCGGTTGCCATTTCTCCTCCTATGTTAATTAACGAAAACATGGCTGTCTGAGGCAGCTGGCCACATACTCGGCACAGGAAGATGACGACAAATCTTGCAACGGCTATTCAGACAACAGGAATGACAAGGCTCTATCAGTAGATGCAGTACAGTAAAAACCCATACTGACTAAATTTGCACTGGTGTACCATCCATACCGCCCACCCCTACTTAACTTGATGACTTAAAGATCGAGGCAAAGAAACTGCGATAGACTGTATGTGTGCCTGACCTGTGCGGTGGCCTGTACAGCTTGTGCAGCGGCCATGGTGATGGCCCCGGCCCCGGCTCCAGGCCCAGCAGGCAGAGAGCTGAGGTTGTAGGAGGCCAGAGGCTGGGAGGAGTTCACGCTGTAGACATTGTTGGTGGATGATGACGTACTGTTGGTCCGGCAGCCTGGAGAAGACAATGGTAAGAGAGTAGCAGTGAGACTGAGGAGTCTGCACACTGATACAACTGCAGGTGAAAGCCGTAGTCAGGGTGTAAGCTGTGTGAGCGACTCCTCCTTTACCTGGCGTGTTCTCCTTGGAGGCGTCTGAGGTGAGGGTGGACAGCAGGGCTTCTGACTTGAACTTCTTCTCTGGGACATGCTCTGTAGTGTGGTGTGTTGGCGCACTGTATTTCCTCTCTGTCACAAACACACACAGGATACTGCCTGTCAAAGCCTGACAACCTACCGCTTATAGCTATGTCTCCATCGATCCCTCAAGCGAATTTCAAGCCAAGAATTTTTAACTTTTGAAATGCTGCAAAAATTAAATGCAGAATAGGTGGGGTTACATTGGCTGGGTTGAAGTGACCAGCTTCCTGAATATGAATATCAGACAAAAAAAACATCCGCCAGAGAAAAGGAACTAGTCTTTAAAGAATTGATTAGTAGTGGGCAAGTTGTTACTGTTCTTCAGTTAATGTTAAGCTATATTTCCTGCTTTCATCCAAACAACAGAGAAATGGATGTGGCAATATTCTAATTCAGTTGCCATTCAGCTTTGCTAATTAGATACTTCATAATTTGCATCAAAGTACTTTGATGGAAACACAGCTAGAGATGTCTCTAGGAAAAGTAAAAAGCAACAGGACAGAGAGAGGGACACCCAGAGAGACTCATCAACAAAAAGACACACAAACACAGATACTTACTCTCGGCTGTGGTGTGTGAGTGGACGTGGTGGTTGTTGACTGGCTGAGAGGGACTGTCCATCTCTAGAGATCCTGAGAAGAAGACAGTGAGGCGAGGTCAGATCTGCTTCCTTCAATTTGTCAAAATCTAGTTTACCCTTCCAAATCACCTTTTATTCAAGCCAGGAGAAAACTGTTAACAGTGAAAACCAGTGGGCTATTTTCAGAACAACAACAACCCGCTATCTAGCAGGACTCAAACATCTCCATGGCAGAACTTACACGGCACCATCCCACTGTCATTAAGCAGGTAGGAACAGTTACTAAACAATGCAGACAGCTGATAGTTGTGATGGTGGTTGGGGATGTCCTACTATGATTGACAGCTGTCACTGGTTGCTCTGCTGTCAGTGTGTGTGGGGGTGTGTGACTGACAGTAGTCACTTACGTCTTTCCAAGATCTCAGTGATGCCGGCGTTGTCGGCCTCCAGCTCCATCTTAAACTTGGCCAGCTCCTGATCCAGCTTCCGCAGGTGGCGGTCCACCTGGAACACAGCAAACCATCACAGCACAACTCAACTCAGGACAGTACTAGGGATGCACCCAACCGTTTTTTGGAGGCTGATTCTGATAATCAATATTGTAACAATCCGAACGCCAGACTGTCTACAAACAACAGCACATCATATAAAAATGTACAGCAAGCAGAAACAGCTAAATTTCAATTTAGCACTGTTTAACAAATTGTACTTATGGCTGCATGACACTGCTGCCTAGCCATGTGGAAATAAATCATAGTTTTTATCCAAATATAGTTACACATATGTGCTTGATGATAAAGGTTTTCATTGAGTCAGCATAGGCTATGCCTTCTGTCCAGTACATTCAAATGTTTATAATTTTATACGATATGAAATTCATTACACGTCACAAATAAATAGCCTACATATGGGCAGTCATTAACAACTGAAACAGCAAATGAATTCAATGTTCAAACCCTCTCAAAAACACTCTGTTCAGAAAGGAGTCAAATTAAATGACCAAATCTCTCTTTGAAATTAAAAACAGCAGTGCCACTTAAAGAATGGAGGGGCCCATTCACTATAAAAACAAAAACAGCCTGTACTCATTTACTGTGAACTGGCGCATGAGTAATAATAATGTAGGCCTATAATGTGATGAAGTAGTTGCAACGGTGCTTGGTCAATCACTGGTGACCTATTTTTTTGATTATGATCTGTGTATCCCTACACAGTACTGTTCGGTATTAGAAACATCATTAGTATAATTTTATTATCATAACATGAGAAGAACATAGTCAACATCATTAATGAACATGAGAGGAACATAGTCAACATCATTAATGAATATAGTATTACTTGTCACCAAGGCATTACATGTTTCAAGTGTCTAATTGTATTGTGTCTTATGGTGTTAAGGAGTATGTGACTGCCATCTAGTGGTGGTTGGACCACATAACAGTGCAATCCAAACTACACCCTCTTGCATACTCAACCTACATGCACATATCCTTACTGTGCGTGCATACGACACCAACATCAACTTGAGCAACTAGTCACCAGAAGCCCATATAGAACCGAGCAACCAAAAAAAACACAGCTGATGTGATGCTATCAACCAACAAAAAAGTTTAGCACTGCTGAACTTTTGGGAGACACTGGCCACGAACAGCCGTCAGATTTTTGTGCTTGTTGTTTCCCTGCTTAAGTTTTCACATCTCCATGAAAAAAACATTTGGACATTCAGCCCACTGTGACTAAAACAGATGATAAGTTGATAACAGCTATCCACGGCTTCCCAATGCTTTAGAAACGCTCTGAAAGACTACAGAAATAAACAGAAAAGACGATGCTTGGAGAATGATGGCAGCCACTTTTACTCACCAGATCATAAATCTGATTGGCCAGCTGTACTTTCTCATCTGCATCTTCCAAAGCCTTGTAATAGTCCTGAAACAGAAGGCAACCAAAGTCATTACAGCGCACTCCTTGTCATCCAAAATCACAAGCACGTTGAAAACATTACCCCTAACTGGCACTAGTGTACTTTGTTTGATGCCATTCCAGCAGATCATGAGGGGTAAGAACATTAATGAATGAGAATGATCAGCAGACTGCATTTGCCAAAACAGAGAACCCTATGTTACACCCATTGTGCTGCTTTGAGTGAGCATGTGTGCAGAAAGTGAGCTTGGAAGTTACAGTATGTATGTGACAGTCAGTTGGGTTATCTAGTGGGCGTCTCCCACTGCCTTTGTTTGGTTAAATTAAGCCAAAAACACTTCCAACAGGCTCAACAGTAAGTTCTAGTGTCACGCAGGTTTGCTGGACAACCTTTTTGATAACCTCCATCTGTTCTTCCCTCCACTCTGGTTTGTTCTTCTTAGCGTTGACAAAGAACTCAATCACCTTCTGCTCCAGCTGGTCTGTGGCATCTGGTGGGGAGAAGACCACACAACTCAGGGTTTCTTGTTTATATTCAGTACTCTTTACTTACCTTGAGTGATTCCAGAAAAACACATACACCACCACACAGCAACATACTCAGCTCATGCATTGAACCAAACTATGCTGAGTTACATAGAACAAGGAGTACAGAGCTGTTCAACCTAGAGTCAGCAACCAACACCTATTTCTAGGTCTGAAACAATACTTTGACATTATATGACAATAATTTGCATTTTCTGTTGTTGATTTGTTGGCAAAGATACTCAATCCTACTTCCTCATTTTCCATTGTGTGTGTTGAAAATGGCTGATGAGCACAGCAGTTTTGAGGATGATGTACATTAAACAGTACATTAAAGTACAACAAAGTGTGGGAATGTGATAGTAATGTAGTAACACGATGACCAATGTGGATTACTACGGCAGTACCGGTCTGCTCGAGCACCGGAGAAGAAATCATCCCAGTGTGGAAGATGGCAGAGCATCACAGTAAATGTAAATCTGTTGCATTAGCATTGATGCTTGTAGCGTGAAATAATGGTGATATTTTTCTTATGACATGCTGAGAAAATGTCCTTAATGTTTAATCAAAAGACTATTGTTGTGCACTGCAGAGCTCTCAACAAGTACTACCACTGTGCCATCATATAACGAATGTTGTCTCAAGTATAGCAGTAGTAACAATAACATAAGTTAGTTACTTTCTGACCATTTGTCATTTTTTGTGTCAAGTTCACCTTCCTCCCCTTCCATTAAAACATGCAACTAGGGATTCACGCTATCTACATGGGTACATCCAACAGTGATTTTCAAACCATGGTGGGTGGGGAGGCTTTCACCTCACCTCAGAGGGGCTACTGAGTAGGCAGATTTGCATTATGTTAAACACACCTCCAATGTATAAACCACTGTATTAAGACAAATATAAAAATGTCAAACTTGACAATAAATTCTCCAGGACTGAGGGAGTCAGAAAAGAGTCAGAGCTGTGGAGAAGTTTTTAACACTGTGAAAGCTATAAAGAGGGCCATTGATCTTATTAGAATACAGAATTTATTATAGGCTATTATTATAGAATTATAGTCTAATTGAAAATTCAATCAAAAAAAGCAATTTCAAAATTTTAGCAAATTTAAAAAGAGGGAGTGTCACTGGTCATAACAGAAATTGGTTCGAGTTCTTTTGGTTTAGAAATTACAAAAAAAAGTTAATATTGCCATAAAGGCAGTTTCCCACGGTCCCCAATAAGCTACGCACATTCTATTAACTTGCAATCTAACTATCCAATTGCATCATAATCATTGATGGTGTTGAGTGGACCAAGACTGTAAAACATGAGCTTCATGTCCCCCTCCAACATAAAACTAACCCAAGAGGAATCGGTGTTATTGTCACGAATCCATTGAGAGGAAATAACCTAAATGTCTGGCTAATACGGAACTTTAAACTAATTTCACTGCGCGAGCAAACGTTGCACTTCAGCCCGCTCTTAAGTTTATAGCAGCCTTTCCACTTGCCACGAACAAAATGAAACTTATAAGGAATAGTAACTAGGTAAAAGAGTAACCACCTGCTAAAGTGTTGTCGGATGAAGTTGGCCGTAGCTAATAAGCAACAATTCTTGTCTTAATAAGTCTGTTGTTACTGACATGCTTACAAGTTGTTTGCTAGCTTGTATGCTAATTACAGAGCGAGCTTGGTGGCCAAAATAACACTGACATGCTTCATCCGTTCAGTGAAACGTGATAGAGTGGTATTAAAATTCATATGTGTAAGTGCATAGCAAACCATACGGAAATATTTTGCCACCGTATGTTAAATGCAAGCTGGTGTGAGCTTGCTGGTCGCGCCGTGCAGTGCATACTTTGAACTTGCAGGTCCATCTCCCTCATTTCCGTAAACCTGTCGCGGAGATCCATGGGTAGCTGCTCGATCACTGCCAGGAGAAGAAAAGGCGATTAACCAGCTAGCATGGCTAGGCTAACAGCCCGAGCGCAAGAGGCCACAAATAATCCACATTCCATGCACGAAATACGCCACTAAAGCCAGAAATGTGTTGTGACAATTTACCACTCACTTTCGAGATAGTCCTCCAAGTACAGCATCTTGATAAATTTGGTGTTTTAAGCGTTTAATAAAACAATTTGCGTCTTTCAATATGGCGCCGCCAGCCGCTGTCTCGCTAAGAAAAAAATACCCCGAAAATTGAGGTCAGCGAACGTGACGCAACCAGCTGTCTGTGATCTGATTGGTTAAGCATAGACTTGCGTTGATTTGTGTGCTACTGCCATATGCATTTTGGTACTTGTAGTTCAAAATAACCCCAAATAAACCCTATAATACTTCCATGCACGAAACTTGTCACTTTTCTGGGTCCCCGAATTACTCAGTTGTACAGGAATAAAGAGGACAATTAATGCGGGGAAACATGTAGCCATGAATGAAGAACAAAACAGATTTAAGAATTTATTACATATAGGCCTAATTTATATCGTTTCCCAAAGTATAGCGAAAAGCTATACTTGTGCTATCTGATATTATCAAGATGGACGACTGGCTGCTCTACTAATAGTTAAATCATTTGAATAACTGTGTGTGTGTGTGTGTGTGTGTGTGTTTGTGTGTGTGTGTGTTTTAATGAATTTCAATCCAGTGAGCTTTACTGACATGAAATACATACGCACATATTACCAAACCAGAAATAACAAACAAACCCACACATAACAAAAGTCAAACTATCTAACTCTCTCCCTCCCTGTAATTTGTGCCAAAGGCTTTCACATGGCGAGTGCGGATCGCCGTCGCTTCCTCTTCCAGGGAAAAAAAAAAAAAATCCCAGAGCAGATGAAGCCTCATCCTCTTCAACACAATAACACTCTCAAAATGTGCCCTGTTGACCCGTGCGTGCTCTGTGTTGGAGGCGGCCACATTCCTGTCCTCCTCTGAGGACGCGCAGCCCGGACCGCTGCTGCTGCTGCCGCTGCCCACATTTAATTAGTGGAAGCGCCAGGACTCGCGCACCGCCCCCGGGCTGCAGCACCAACTGCGAGCCGCGACTTCGCCCGAGCTTACTTGCTTGCTTGCTCATTCTTAAAAATGCACAAGTTGAGCCCGGACGGAGGTCGCCCAACTCGCCGCCTCGGAGTCGGACTTTTGCGCACCAGAATGGTTTACGCGTAACGGCAGATTTTTTTTGTGGAGGGGGGGGAAACACTGCTGCGAAAGAGGACTGCTGGAATGTTAAGAGTTTTACAGTGAGTTTGATCTTTGTTTTGGAGCTTGGGTATGAAGTTTCTGGATCGCGCAACGAATGGAAAATGCTTCTGGGTTTGTGTTTTTTTGCGCAAAGCGTTGTAGAAAAGTAGAGTAAAAGCGCCGGGCATGGTCTCCCCCCCCCCCCCCCCCACTTTCCTTGCTAAGTGAGTGATGATTGATTTAGATATGTCGGCACTGCTGAGCGCCCATCCGCACACTCCATCATCCCGTGGGCCAGGAAAGTAAGAAACCACCTGTTGTGAATGTTTTCCGGAGCTTCCCACGGACCTACCCAAGCCGCTAGAACAAGACATCGGACATTGGGGCGGACATGTAAAACCGGTACGTTTTTACGCACGGAGAACACGCCGCGGTCAGCCTGTGTCCCGGCGCTGCTCTGTAGGAGCCACAGCCTAATTAGTGCTAATCTCCTAAAAATCTCACTGGGTTTTCCATATTATTCACCCTCCCTCCCTCCCCCCCCCGTATTTGTTTACAGGGAATGATGTTGCCATGGTGTCCCGGGCTAAGATGAGGAGTGCTGAGCCCCAGTTGCTGCGCTCAGAATGGCTCGGGAGGACGCGGTGAGGTGCCTGCGCTGCCTGCTGTACGCTCTCAATTTACTCTTCTGGGTAAGAGGAGCAGGTGGTCGGCCTCCGCGCTCACATTATACTCGCCGGGCAACATACAGTATCAGCTCACCAAGATCCAGTTTGGTGCTCCCCACAAACAAGGGTGTCAATTCTCTAAAACCTAAGCTCATAGCATTTGCCATCAAAAACTTCCAAACTCCCTTATATGCACTTAATTTCTGGAGCAATGGCTGATGACTCACAAGATGTTGTTTGATCAATGTGATAAACTGTTAGATTTAAGTATCGGCTTAGAGGGAACATTGGCCTCCAAATAGATTTCTGGTGATTTTTTTGCTTCATCTTTGCTCTCCGTTCTAATGGCAAAACCTACAAGATCAAACTTGGACTCGCTTGGCAAGTCCCTGTAGAGCAAAGGGAGAGATGTATACACTCTTAAGGAAAGGTTCTGTGATATGAAAGGTTTATCTCAGGTGCATGGGTTCAAAAATCACAGGCAAAATGAATCCAATAAGAAAAAAGGAAGAAATCCAAGAGGTCAAGTGGTGCAACAAATGACTGACATAAGAAAAAAAAAAAGGGACAAAAAAGTTGACAAACTAAAAAATGCATAACAGGACATGTTGTAGTAAGTTTTGAATTGACATATCCACACCTGACTATTATATGTAATGCCTAGAATGGGAGAAATCCTATAAGCCCATAAGACTAAAGGGCAATGGTTATGCCAACTCTCTCTCTCTCTCTCTCTCTCTCCCTCTCTCCCCGGCACTTCAGCGTTTTTCCCTCTTTGACAACTTTGCAGTTTAAATAGGCCAACGTCCCTATGTGTGCATGTTTCACATTCTGAGATGTTATTTGTAGGCAACAGAAAGTGATATGTTGGTGTGTGTGTGTGTGTTCCTGTGTGTGTGTGTGTGTGTGTCCAGCTGATGTCGGCATGTGTCCTGGGAGTGGCAGCTTGGCTCAGGGACTACCTGAACACTGTGCTGACCCTGACAGCCCACACTAGGTGAGTAAACACAGGAGTGCTGCTGCTTGTAGGCTAATAGAGTCAGTTTGAGTAAGGCAGAATGAGACTGTGAGAAGATTTGGGGGGAAGAAGGATGTGAGGTTCCAAGTCTGTCTCAAGTCTTGAGGCACAAGTCTCAAGTCAAGTCCCAAGTCTAAATGTAGATTACCAAGTCAAGTCCAAGTCAAGTCCATGTCATTAAAGTCAAGTCTCAAGTCTAAATGTAGAACAGCAAGTCAAGTCAGAACAAATCAAGAGTCCAGTATCAATTTAATATCTTAAAGAAAACTAAATATCTAGGACTTTTCAATTCAATATGGTTTTAATAGGATAAAAACTTGGTAAGAGCATCATGAGTTTGATTTCCATAATCAGTTTCAACTTCAATAAATTCAATCATTCCATACAAATTCAGAAAACAGAATTTAAATTCAGTCGTCTGCTGGAACAAATCTCATCACTTTCAATCTAAGTCATTTACACAAACACAAGATCTCAAGTCAAGACTTTAGAAACCTTTTCAAGTCATCAGAGTACAAGTCAGAGTCAAGTCCCAAGTCACCAGAACCTTCTCTTCATGCATCAAGTCAAGTCTCGAGCAATTGAAACTGTGACTGGAGTCTGACTTGAGTCCAAGTCATGTGACTCGAGTCCCCGCCTCTAGAAATTGAACATACTACTGTATACATGCATAGCAGAGTTTTGATCTGAATCATCGGTTCAGTTAACCCATCCATCGTAAAAGCCTGACTCAAAGATACTGTGGATGCTCACATTCCTGCTGAATGCTCTCACTATTTACTGCTGGATTAATAATGATGCAGCCGCCAGTGGAAGAGAAGGGGGGGGGGGGGGAAGCACAGCAGAATGGAGAGATAAATAAATGAAAAGTCTGCCAAGAAACTCTGGAGGAATGACTCCTCTCTCTCTCTCTCTCTCTCTCTCTCTCTCTCTCCAGGCTGGAGGAAGCAGCAGTTCTTACATATTCCCCAGCTGTCCATCCAGTTATCATTGCAGTGTGTTGTTTTCTAATCATTGTGGCCATGGTGGGCTACTGCGGCACACTGAAATGCAATCTGCTGCTCCTGTCCTGGGTAGGTGTTACTGTGTGTGTGTCTGTGTGTGTGTGTGTGTGTGTTTTGATGGGCAGCTGGGCTTGGGTAGATACTGCATGTGTATCTGGACTCACTCCTACATTCATTCACATACATTCTGTATACATTCATACACTTATCACATATATGCAGGGATGTAGTGGAGGGTAAACCCACTTAAACTCGGCTTACACACTGTTTTAATTGCAGAATAGAGTTTGGCACAAATCTTTATGACAGAAATTGAAAGTATACATCATAGTAAGTAGCATCAAACTCATAGGGTTTTAAGGGGGGGGAAAAGCAGTGGTGGAAAGTAAAGTACATTTACTCAAGTACTGTACTTAAGTACAATTTTGAGGTACTTGTACTTTACTTGAGTATTTCCATTTTATGCTACTTTGTACTTATACTCCACTACAGTTTAGAGGGAAATATTGTACTTTTTACTCCATTACATTTATTTCACAGCTATAGTTACTAGTTACTTTTCAGATCAATATTTTATATTTAAAACATTTGATCATCTTTATAAAATAACTATAAAATAGCATTGTTATAGATTAGACTACCCAAAAGTATAGCTAAATTGCTAAGATTAGCTTCACGTTGACAACTTTAAAATGCTACATGTATGTCAGTAAATCAGCATTAATATTCCAATAATTTATGAAAAATATAACTCTCTAAATGGGGACAGTTTGCATAATGAGTACGCTTACTTTGATACTCTAAGTACATTTTGCTGCCAATACTTATGTACTTTTACTTAAGTAAGATTTTGAATGCAGGACTTTTACTTGTAATGGAGTATCTTTACATTGCTGTATTGCTACTTTTACTGAAGTAAAAGATCTCAGTACTTCTTCCACCCCTGGAAAAAAGCATAAATGAATGCTAAAATATAATAGATTTCTGTTCATATCGGTGGTTGTTTGCCTTGTGATGATCAACGGGCGTCGTCATTTACCCATCTTCACATCCACACACACCGCAGCCTTTTTCCTCTTTGCTTTTCTCTATTTCCCATCGGCGTCAGCCCCCCAAAAAAAAAACGCTCCGACGCGGCAAAGACTTTCACCTGCAGTTTTATATTGCAGAACCGTCAGTCTGCTGCTGTGCTGTAGAGAATCCCCCCCCCCCCCCCACACACCCCTTCTCCCCTCTGCAGTGTCGTTTTCGGGGGGGGGGGGGAGGGGGGGTCCGGTGCCAGGGTTTTCTTCGGTCGCCGGTGAGCACGCATCGGCGGATGAGTGCGGCTGTAAAAACTATTCACCTGAGAGAGACAATACTGGGCCGCAGCGTTTCCTGTGCCCAACCGCAGTGATATAGAGAGAGAAAAACACACACACACACACACACACACACACACACACACACCCTTTGGACAGGATAAGGTGGAGTGGTGCCTCTATTGTGGTGCTATCTCCCAGGTGTCTTTGGGGGTTTTTTTGTTTTTTTTTAGTGGATGTGTGTGTGTGTGCGGTGTCTCTGGTCGTTTTCCATCCACCCTCTATAACCCCCCCCCCCTCTCCACCCCTCCACTGGGACTCCATTCACCCCCCCCCCCCCCCCTCGCTGAAGTCGCTCTCTATAGCCAGTCTGCCACTGGCATTCTTGTGTTTCACGGACACACCGGAGGGGGGACAATATTATCTCGGCCGGCGGGACAATAGGGGACACCCGAGCCGTCCCCACCCACTCAGGGTGGCCGAGGGGCGGAGGGGTGCTTGGGTTACAGAGACCGAGGCCTGGCCTAACTAACCGCTGTCCTAATCTCACTAACGGTGACGCTAGTGAAAGAGAGAGCTAGAGAGGAAAAAATAGCATATTTAATGAGTAGGATTCACCATGCGGGTGCTGAGACATCTGCCTTTGTCCTCAATGGATGATGGGAAAATGTGGGGTTCTCAGCTGTGTTCACACTGGAGCTGAAACTGTCCCAATTTCTGATTTTTTTATCCCCCCTCCCATGTGACACAGATCTGATGTTTTCTAATCAGTATGAACAACAAAAAGCTGCCTAGAGTCACATTCTGTCAATTCTGGACCGCATGGATATGTGTTATAAAGCATGTGACATTGATGCGGCTTGTATTTGAGTGCTCAAATTGCCATGACAATAAGTCAGTTTTTCATCATTGACCTGGCATGGAGGACAATGAGACACAAAAATGAAAAGAAAGACAAATATCAGACTCAGTTCAGTCAAAACTCAAAGGCACGCACCGTAACGGAAATTTAAATTGTGACATCTGTTGTTATTGCCACTCTGCTCACGTGTGTCTTTCCGTCATCACTATTAGTTCATACTGTTATGCGATATGGGTTACATGCTAGAATAGATATGAATAGCCATCTGAAGTCACATTAGAGCAGCAATTCAAAGCTCAGCATGAAGGATGAAGGCCTGCAGTGTGAATGCATCCGTAGACACATTGGAGTGCAAACAGAATGCAATTTAAAAATGTAGATTTCATCTTTTTTACTGCATAAGTAGCATGCAATTATAGTTTCAGAACTTTGATTAGCTATGTTCAATCAGAAATAGTCTGTTTTTACCAGGTTTCTTAATTTTGGATGCATGTAGCATCCATAATGTAGCATTCAAAAGGTCTTGAAATGTCTTAAATCTGGCTTTATTAAACCTGCAGATACCCTGTATGTATATGTCCTGTTAGTTGGTCTTGATATGGACAGATGGGGTAACAAGGCTGATGTTTACTTGCAGCTGCATTGAGGTCCGGTGCGTTTGAGGGGCCGGGTCTTATATTGCAGTCTGCTGGGTGTTTCCAGCAGACGAGGAAAAGGTCGCTTAAAAATAGGCCCCCCTCTCAACTTAAAGACACCAATCCCCTCTGCCTAAACTTAAACCTCTCCCTCTTTCTGCCGTCTTCCTCCACCTGTCCTCCCTCTCCCTCCTTTCTTTCACTGGCGTACCCGAATAGCCATGTGGCTGCTCACCTGAAATAGTTTGAAAATAAACCTGGCTACATCGATACTGAGTTACACATATCTTATTTTTTAAGATATATGAACCAACACACCATATAACAACATATCACAACAACATATCAACACGAATGCTAAAGTGTTAGTATGGAGCCTACTATCACTCAACATAGTGTATGCTAAAGTGTTAGCAAGGAGCCAACTATCACTCAACATAGTGTATGCTAAAGTGTTCGCATGTAGCCAACTATCACTCAACATTGTATGTTAAAGTGTTAGCATGAAGCTTACTATCACTCAATACAGTGTATGCTAAAGTGTTAGCATGGAGCCAACTATCACTCAACATTGTATGCTAAAGTGTTAGCAAGGAGCCAACTATCACTCAACATTGTATGCGAAAGTGTTAGCATGAAGCTTACTATCACTCAACATTGTATGCTAAAGTGTTAGCATGAAGCTTACTATCACTCAACATAGTGTATGCTAAAGTGTTCGCATGGAGCCAACTATCACTCAACATTGTATGCTAAAGTGTTAGCATGAAGCTTACTATCACTCAACACAGTGTATGCTAAAGTGTTAGCATGGAGCCAACTATCACTCAACATTGTATGCTAAAGTGTTAGCATGAAACGTACTATCACTCAACATAGTGTATGCTAAAGTGTTCGCATGGAGCCTAGTATCACTCAACATTGTATGCTAAAGTGTTAGCATGGAGCCCACTATCACTCAACACAGTGTATGCTAAAGTGTTAGCTTGAAGCCTACTATCACTCAACACAGTGTATGCTAAAGTGTTAGCTTGAAGCCTACTATAACTCAACATAGTGTATGCTAAAGTGTTAGCATGGAGTCTACTATGACTCGATAGTTTATGCGAATTTGTTAGCGTGGCACTCCGGAGCCAATGATGTCTGGCTAAGTTGACCAATGGGCCAATCAACCAAAAACTTGGTGTATTCCTCAATTGAGTTAGAGTGAGGGGAAGGAGACTATTTTATACAGTATAGTCTTTCTCCAGGAATAAAAATCCACTGCTGCAAACCTCAGTCAGAACACTTGAAAATTGGACATGGCCCCGCTCTCACCTCTGCACATCACACAGTGGATGTGTTTGCTTCCTTACACAAGTAATGTGTGAGTCTGTTTGAGAAAAGCGAGCTAGTACCGAAACGCAGAGGGGTCCAGAGTGAGTTCATATTTTCTCACCTGGTAGTTTTCCTTGTCTAACAGCTAGTGTGTGTGTGTGTGTTGATGTGTCTGTGTGTCAGATGAGAGTTGTGGAGGTTAAAAGTTCACCCTCCCACAAAACTTGATAGATAGTCGGTGAGAATCACACAGACAAGGGAGTGAAGTTTTGCGTGGTGAGATGACTTCTGGCTTACGGGTGTGTGTGTGTGTGTGTCTGTCTGAGTCTATCTGCGGTTTGTGTGTGTGTGTGTGTGCGTGCGCGTGATTCGGTGTGTGCATTGTTTGGGTCTGGCATGCTCTAAATGGACTGCAGCACTAACACAGTCGAGGCAGAGCCATCTGTCTGCCACTAATATTTACACTCTCCAAACAAACAGCTTGTCAGCCTCAGCCCCCACTGACAACCCTGTTAATAGAGTGGCTGACACACACATTCATCTTCATAATACGTGTGTGTGTGTGCGTCTCTGTTTACCTGGAGAGGCTGTTTCATTACCTTGTTTGTGTGTTTGCTGCTGTAGAGCTGGCCCGGCCCGCTTTGTGTGCGATTGTGTATAACATGAATGTTGTCAGATGAGTGAACATGGGGGACGACGGGGAAAAGGGATCAGTCTGTCAGAGGGAGGCGCCCTGTATCCCATCATCGTCGCCATGGCGATCAATCAAAGAGACACCTTGCACTAACACAGAGCCATCAGGTCAGACAGAGGATAGGTTTCACAGACTAAACACACTACGTATCTGTCTCTCTCTCTAGTATTTTGGCAGCCTGTTGGTGATCTTCTGTGTGGAGCTGGCCAGCGGTGTGTGGACTTATGATGAGGTCTGTATATTTCTCTATATCATTTTGCATCCTTAACGTCACAGTGAAATGAAAAATGATGTTTTCATGACATGTGAGCTAATTCTCCACTTCTCCGTTCTCCACAAAATGTACAAAATTGTTATTTTCACGTATTTTTATATCAAAATCCTATTTTTGGATCCTATCCTATCCTACTCTTACTGCCTGTATTTTTAGTGGATACTTCATGGCGTAACAGTAGGTGTACAGTACATTTTTTGAAACAGTCCCTCCCTGTTATGCCCCGCCCCCCAACATCCTGTTTCAACCAGAAATATGACTTTAATGCAAGGCACCACAAGTGAATAGGAAATAAAACTCCTTTCACCCTATCAGAATCACATTTTATATGTTGACTATTGACACAAACATTTTGATTGCCATTCAAATTTGCTAATGTTTCATAAAAATGCATAAACTGACACTTTTTTCCCCCTCAGTGAATAAGGCCAGAGTGCAACTACTTGGTATTTTACAGAGGGATTTGTAAAATTCTTGTTTTTGTTTTTGTTTTTTTACAAAAAAATATGTATAACTTCATGCAAAAAACCCATAAAATAGACATGAGGAATTATATCAAAAAGACCTCTGTAAATTACCAGCTATTTATGATAAGTTGAAAAAAATATTTTGCATACAGGGAATAGGTCATTTTGAGTAAATGGCTGTTAATTATTTATTTATTTATTTTTTATTTATTTAACAAAAATAACAATACAACATAAAAACACACAGAAATGACAGAAAAAAGGTAGAGAAAGTCTAACTGATATAAACAAATGCAGGTATAGTCATATAAGCTTATACATAAATAAAACATATAAAGTTACATAAAAGAACAGAACAAAGTATTATACACTCCATTTACAGTTGGCTGTTAATTATTATTATTTTGTAATAGGGTTAGGATGAATACAAAAACATAAATGACCTATTCAGAGTTGTTTTGGCTGACTGTTTTGTATATTCAATGACGCTGCAGTAATTATAGAAGAAACATATCAAAAAAATCTCAAAATCGACCGATCCAGCCAAAATCGCCGTTTTCACCAGTGGCGCCTCGGCCTCAGCGTTCAGCTCAGCCGGAGATGCAGAACGAAGGGCAACCCAACACTTGAAAAGAGCCCATAGCTCCGTTCTAAGAATAACCAGAAATGCCAGTCATGTCCGGCCCGCTCCACGACTCACTGCTCCTCTCCTCTTTCTCTGTTGACTGGGGAGGAGGCGAGCTCCGCAAACAGCATGACTCAACTGGCCTGGCGCCGCACACATCAACAAGACCCCCAAATTAATTGCATATGCTAATGTAGGTCAGTGCACCGAGACGACTCCGCATTTCGATGTGGGAGCGTGCTTTTTTCCCCCAAGAATAGCTTCGAAAGCGTTCTGAAGATGAAACGATTAAAGTGTAAATCCACGAGTTCCTCGTCTTTTTATTTTGTTTGACGTCTTTGATGCTAAGCGCTCGTTGCCGTGGTGTTTTTTTGCACCGCGCTTGCCAGAAATCACTTTGTTGGTGAAGTTTTGAAGAGTTGAGTTTGAGTCCGTTCAGCCAGCTATTACCTGTCAATCAAACAGTGTGGGCGGAGCTTGGATTTTCTGTTGATTAGGTTTGAGTTTCTCTAACTACCCAGTTCTTCTTGTATTTATTCCATTGTGTTTAGAACAGCAAATGTAAAAGATTTCATGACCTGGATATGTTTTATCAATCGGTGATAGAGAAGAGCAAAACATTTACTTATATGAAAATGTCACGGATTATCACTTGAAAGTTGAATGTGCCTCTCTTTAATCCCTCTACCTTCCTTGCTGATGAAGACAATGGCGAAGGCTTTCCATTACAATGGTCACTGCCCTCCAGGCTGGCCTTTATCTCCACTTTGAAAGAGCACAGTAGCTTTGATCTCCTATGAGAGCAGGTGTGTGTGTGTGTGTGTGTGTTTGACTTCTTTCCATGACTTTATCAGAACAGGGGCTCACCTGCTCGCCTGCAGGGGGTTGTGGGAATTGTAGTCATTGTGGCTGAATGGTTCCTTATCAGCAGCTTGCGGTAAAGCCAGCGGGGCAGAAAGCTGGCACACCTGGCTCTGAGGGGAAAACCTGGCTAATAGGCCGTCTGTATGCTTATCAAAATGCATAATAGAGGAGAGGAAAGGGGTGGGGGGGTGGGGGGTGGGGTGGGGGGGGGCACAGGGCCAAGAGAGGAGTGTTAAAGGTTAGTTTTTATTTATGACAAAGAAAAGAGCGCGAGGGAGAGGTTATGCATGCTAAGTGGGTATGATTTTGGCCGGGGCTTGTTGGAGCTGCATCAGAGCCCAGGCTTTAAGGATTTAGACCAAAAAAACACAAACAAAAAAACAACATTGCCAACCTCTGGTAAACGTATAGGGAAGAGCAACCTCTGGTAAACGTATAGGGAAGAGGAAGGTGAAAATGGAGGACGGAGGAGGAGAGACGAGCTGGAAAGGTGTGAGGAATCCAGCAGATAGACAGCTGCTATATGGAGCTACAGTATTCCTGTGAATGGTGTTTGCCATGTTGCTGAAATACAAATGAAAAAGGAAATCCACTGCAATGGTCTCAAATGAATGTTGGTGAGGATATTTGAATGTAAAAGTAATAATCTGCAACATTTTCGTACAAGTAAAGCTTTTACATTTGCTGTTCTAATCAAATCCAATGTATCTATAAGCAGTGGTGGAAGAAGTACTCTGATCCTTCACTTAAGTAAAAGTACCAATACAGCAATGTAAAAATACTCCATTACAAGTAAAAGTCCTGGAAATACTCAAGTAAAGTACAAGTATCTCAAAATTGTAGGCTACTTAAGTAAAGTACTTGAGTAAATGTATTTAGTTACTTTCCACCACTGTCTATAAGGGTCTAATGGAAGTACTGTGTGTGTGTGTGTGTGTGTGTGTTCTCAGCCCTCAGTGCAGCGGTCTGATATGATCAGTCTAAAGTCCCGGATGCCAAATTATGGCCTGCAGCGCTACCAGTGGCTCACACACACCTGGAACACCTTCCAGACTGAGGTCAGAGGTCAACACGCAAAAACCAGCTCTTTTATTTTCTGTCATGCATGTGAAAGCTTTGCAGTGAATAAGAAGATGTTTTTCTCTTTCCAGTTTAAATGCTGCGGGGTGATTTACTTCACCGATTGGCTGGAGATGACGGAGATGGAGTGGCCGCCGGACTCCTGCTGCTCCAATCAGTATCCGGGATGCGCTCGCCACGCCCACTACCGTGACCTCAGCGACCTCCACCAAGAGGTGACAAAACGCACGTGCACTCATACAAAACACAGAATCGGGATGGGAGTCTGGATGGTATGTTCGCGATATATTGAAATTCAATATATCGCGATACAAAAATGTGATGAATGAAAAAATGAATCCCGATATTAGCTCCATGTTATTCTGCTGTAGTAATCACAAATGAGACGTCTTCACCATCACAATTTCACAAACTCTCCATCCAGATTATATTATCTGCACCTTGTAATGACATTTTTAAATTGTTGTTTACATTCTAGAAAGACAATGCCATCGCTAGAAAGAGTTGTGTCTCCGAAATAAACAGAATTCTACACAGTCAGACTTTGTCCCATCCCTAATGTTCAGCCCACACTAAGTTGCCTTTTGTTAGTAGTCAAGGCAGAGAGACAGTCTGCTGCAGCCACGCATTCATTGTCCTTTTCCATCTTGACCCTTCTGACGTTTGCTCCTATTTTGAGACGAATAAAGAGAACGACCCTACAACCTTACGCTTATTGCTTGACCTTTAGCGACCTCTTTTCTCCCTTTTATTCCGGCCGGCGTCACAAGAGGAGAGCTGCTCACTGGCTGTGTCCAATGTGAGGAAATGCAATTTGTGTGGAGTTTTCCCACTTTAAACATTCACAACAACCTATTTCCCATCAGAGGCTATTTGCAGCCCGAAATTACCTGCAGTGTTCAATCAGGGGAAAGGAATCCATTCAAAGCAATTAGAGCCAATGTCAGGATTGATAGCACTGCATGCCCTCTGGGCCCGGGTTGCCAGATTGGGCAGACAGAGCGTACCCATTACAACTAATTATGGTAGCGCGGGGACAAGGATCACTGCTGTTGAGGGCTGAGGGTGAATCGCTGGTTGGTTAGGTCTGATGGCAATGTACATATATACAGCAATGGAACAACACAACTATACACATGGTGAGTTGAGCCAAGGCCATTCCAATTATTTCTAGTTTGGGCTAGTGAAGCTGCCACAAAGAAGGATAAAACATATTTTAGACTAGGGCTGAACAATTAATCGAAATTTTATCGAAATCGCAATATGGCCTACTGCAATTTTCAAATCGCAGGAGGCGCAATATTTGTTAAAGGCGAAATGTGTGTCAAAATACCATTTTAAATTAAATATTGCCAGTCCTGGCCTACACATCATATTCTACAGACTTAAGAAAACATCTTTGTTTGGTACAGATCCCCGCAAATAATCACACCATAATCATTTTAATACGTTTTTCAATGAAAATGAGAATTATGATGTAAAAATGATCATTCCCGATAATATCGCAAATCATATCGCAATTGCAATATCAGTCAAAATAATCGCAATTAGATATTTTTTCAAAATCGTTCAGCCCTGTTTTCTACTACTGTTCCTGTACACATGCATGCGCAAGCACTCAAACACCCACACACCTGCTTGTGCACATGAATACGCAAACTCTGAAACTGTGAAATCAACTTTTGATATACATATATTAAGTCTTAAGAATGGAAAGTACACAATAATTACTTCAATTATTTATCCAAAGTAAAGTCGGCTTCTTTATCTTATATTTCACAAATGAGACGTCCATGATTCTAATCAGGTTTATTCTGTTTGTCCCACTTCACATTGAAATCCATCTCTCGCAGCTCATATTAGTTCTTGCAACATTCATATAGATTGGTGCGGTGCAACATACTGAACAAGACAGACAGTCACATCTGAATGTCATGTCCACTTCTGCTCTGTCTTGTCCAGACAGTCCCCTTATGTTCTGGTTTGCGATGTCGTGTCAGCTGATATTTGCACCCATTGTGATATTTGCCCAGAAAAAGCCTCTTAGACCTTTGGCCACTAAAGGCCTTTATGCCCTTTGCAAAATCTAACCCTGATTTCCATCTGATCCTCACTCGTCTGTGTTTACCTTGCTACTTTTGCGCTACAGTCTCCATCCTCTCTCTCTCACATCCCAGTCCTCTCTTTCTCTTGACCTTTCTCCCTCCTCTCATCACTGCATCCAGGCCTTGGCCAGCTGTTGCCGTCTGGCGTGGCCAGGGCATCCGGCCAGCCCCCGGCTATCGCCTGGATGGGACTGGCCGGGGCGAAGCAGTCTGTCCGTGAACTAGGGCCAAGGCAAACACACCTGGGCAGGCCTGGGGGGACGACATGAAGGGAGGGAGAGGGAGGGGTGGTTGGGAGATGACGAAGTAAGATATGAAGGGAGTGAAAGAGGGAGGAAAACAACGTGACAAAAAAGGAAAAAAGTACAAGGCCATAGTAACCAAATGATGAAGTCCCCCTCTGGGACAATCCGTAACAAATATCTCACCTGTGATTGTATTGCTGCCCTTGGACCAATTAGTGTAATCATGAAATGCCAGAAAACAGTGGTGAGATGCATCACTCCCCCAAGTTTTAGCAAAATCTGATTAGTACTATGTGAGACAGTGGTGAGATGCATCATTCCCTCAAGTTTCAGCAAAATCTGATTAGTAGTATGTGAGACAGTGGTGAGATGCATCATTCCCTCAAGTTTTAGCTAAATCTGATTAGTAGTACAGTATGTGAGACAGTGGTGAGATGCATCATTCCCCCAAGTTTCGGCAAAATCTTAGTAGTAGTATGTGAGACAGTGGTGAGATGCATCATTCCCCCGAGTTTCAGCAAAATCTGATTAGTAGTATGTGAGACAGTGGTGAGATGCATCATTCCCCCGAGTTTCAGCAAAATCTGATTAGTAGTATGTGAGACAGTGGTGAGATGCATCATTCCCCCGAGTTTCAGAAAAATCTGATTAGTAGTATGTGAGACAGTGGTGAGATGCATCATTCCCCCAAGTTTAACAAAATCTGATTAGTAGTATGTGAGACAGTGGTGAGATGCATCATTCCCTCAAGTTTTAGCAAAATCTGATTAGTAGTATGTGAGACAGTGGTGAGATGCATCATTCCCTCAAGTTTTAGCAAAATCTGATTAGTAGTATGTGAGACAGTGGTGAGATGCATCATTCCCTCATGTTTTGGCAAAATCTGATTAGTCGTATCTGAGACATCATGTATGACACATGGACGAAAGAACAAATAAACAAAGTAACAAATGATGCAGCAGCAATCTCAGTGTAATATTGAAAATGCTGGAAAGCAGTAGTGAGATGCATCATTCCCCCAAATTCCATCCAAATCTAATCTGCAGTGTTTGAGATATCGCACCGGCCAATAGCTGGACAGACAGTGGTTAGGGAGGGAGGCCGATCTATCCAGTTTAACTGCAGAGGACAAAAATATATGGGATATTTACAAAGGTTTACGGGTTTGTCCTGTGTCTTCATCCTGAGCTTTGGTGTGTTGTCTTGAGCCTGACTGGACATGTTGGCCACATTTTGAGTCACGTGCAAGTTCCGTCACCGCCTGAAATTTGAAACAATGCAGTTACATAGATGTGTCTCCGTCCTGAATTGGCTGAATGAAGAGGTTCTTGGTTCCGTGTTTAGCGTGTTTACCCGTGTGGTATTTTCACCATGGAGGATTCTGACGAAAGACGGTCAGAAGAAGTCCAAGAATACCGTCATCTTTAAGAGGAGTCATTCCTATGTTCACAGGGTCCTATGTTCCCCAGATTTATATGGCACATAATGGGAACATGACAAAGGGTCATATGTCCTCAGGGTCCTATGTTCCCCATTCTACATATGTGCTCTCCCAGGGTCCTATGTTCCCAGGGTCCAATGTTCCCCAGCTCTGTATTCGCTTAATATGGTTAGTTAGGGTTAGGGTTAGGGTTTAGGGTTAGGGTTAGGGTTAAACAGAGGACCCTGGGAACATAGATATGCTCCCCTTTAAGACTCCACTCAAAATGGAGTTTCTTAGCTCATTTTAACACAAAATACATGGCTGTTTTACTCCAAACCAGACTTATACAAACCTACAGCTTCAAAATGCAAATGTCAAATTGTTGCTAAACTGTTCCAGTATCAAGAGGTGTAAAAAATGTCTCAAATTCCACATTCGGATTTCTGTAGTGGGGCTTTTGTTTACATTTGGATCACGGTTTAAGATAGTAAAGCTTAATTCAGCAAGCTGCTGTTTTCTTAGTCATCAAAAAATACATAATGTAAATGTCTCTATTTGTGCAATCATTTCTCAGCCTTTGCATTTTGCAAATGACAAATATGATTCAGAAGTACATGTGTGCATCCAGACTGATTGTACTCTAAACGCGTGTCCAAAAGTTTGTGTTCAAGAGCACTACGTAGTCCTAGAATATTGTTGATGTGATAATTTAAAAAAAATATATTTTCTGGAGGAACCCCAGACCCCCCCCCCCCCACACACACACACTTTCCAAAGCATGAAGCAGGCATTAGGAAAGGATGAGTCAGTGTGTCAGATGTGGGGAATGTGAGGGAGTGGACCCTGAGCAGCCGCTCTCTCGATCTGTTGTCTGTCCAGCTCTACCTGCCTCCTCCTCCTCCTCCTCCTCCACCTCCTCTCATTCTGGCAGCCGTAGACTGAAGACTAACACCGTCTGGCATGTGGCACCCAAAGGTGAACTTCCCACTGGCGGAAAGTCGTGAATTGCCTGGCCTCTGGACACCTCCGCTCCTGTTCTGTCGCTTGCTATACCTTCACTCGCTGTCTTTCTGTCTTTCCTGTGGCTCTCTCTCTTTCTGACCATCTGAATAAGCGATTGTTGTGTTTTTGCAGTACAGCTGTGGCAGATGTAGCAGTCACAGAGTGCTAGTGCTCCTGGCTAAAGAGAATATCAGAGCAGAATATCTCATATCCCTGTCACTGTTACATACCGCAATACAATATTTACACCTATTTCATACTGCATATATATTGACATTTGGATATTTTATATATTTTTTTTTTATATACTTTTGTTTATACTTTCTACTATTTCCTTTCATATTTTGATATATTTTTCATATTGTAAATCATATTTGCATCAACAAGTCCTACTACTGTTATTTTGTATAGCCTCATACTTCCCATTCATACATTCTACTTAACATGTTTAAATTGTTGGTTGCATATGTTCATATAACCCCAACATTAATTTTTCTATTTTGCCCCTTCTGTATTCTATTACTATTTGCTGCTGCAATGGCCTAATTTCTCCACAGGGATTAAATTAAAAGATTCATCGTATCTTATCTTAGAAGCAACAATAACACATTAATATTAATTCCATGTAGTATAAATATAATATGAACAGAATTTATATGGTCCTGTAATACAGCTAAAGGACCTACTCACAGAATTAACTGAGGTATTTCAATTCTAGAATTCAAAACAGCTGACAATTAGCAGCTGCTTGGCCTTTCTAGTAGCTAATTCTTCCTTGTTTTGTTTTTTTCTTCCCAATTGTTTTCTTTGTCTGTGTGTGTGTGTGTGTGTGTGTGTGTGTGTGCGTCCATGTCTTCTCACAGGGCTGCGGGCCGAAGATCTACAGTTTCATCCGAGGGACGAAACAGCTGCAGGTCTTGCGCTTCCTGGGTGTGTCCATAGGCGTGGCCCAGATCCTGGCCATGGCGCTCACCCTCACCCTGCTCTGGGCCCTCTACTACGGCCGCAAATCCCCAGAGCCGGCCTCCTCCGCGCCGCCGTCGGACGACCCCGCCCCCCTCGCGGTAACCCACGGGCCCTCGGGGGACGTCCCGAAGTCAGGCTGCGCCCGAGCGCCCAAGGTCTGGGCCAACTCCCCGAACATCGCCGCCGCCACCGCACCCAACGGACACCAGTTTGAGATGGAACGGCTGTCCTAGCAGAGGGCTAGCAGCCTGAACGCATCCACACACCAAGAACACAGACACCTAAAGAGGGAAATAATGAACGGAATGCAGATTTGGAGGAGGAAAAATGTCCGGAGGTGACAGATCTTGGAGGAACTTTGTGGGGACGAAGAGGTACGAACAGTAACGTTTCTAAAGACAGCGTCCCCGAACCGCAAACTAAACCCTGAGGTGATTATGTGAAAAAGCAATGGACTGCGGTACTTTGTTGATGGTACTTCACGGTTCTTTTTTTGGACGCAAACAGGAGTAGCGTTTTGCCGCCGCAGGAACTTGAGCACTAATGGAACGACCACTATCTGAGAAAGGAGGAATCCAAAAAAATCGATTGTTGTTTTCTCCAAATCCTCACTTTCTTCTCTTTTGGGATTGCCACCACTAGTAAAGACACATAAAAAAAAACGTCTTAATTTCAACTCCTTCAGAACTTTCTTAGTGAGATTTAAGGCTATAAACTGGTTTTGGAACTTTGCAACTACAAGAGCAAACAAGGGAAATTGAGTTATTACTCATTGTTTTGAGGCATGTCTTAGTGAACCGGCATTGCGTACCACTGGAAGATAAGCAGAGACATTTTATAAGGAAAAAAAAGCAGAGACATTTTTATCAGAGTGTATATTGTATATTAGAGTTGGTGCATGGTGTTGAATATTTAATGATATTTGTGTCACAACATTTATTTGAGCATTTGATCATTTTCTCACTGGAAGAAAAACAAAACGTATTGAAGAAGCAGAAATACACTGATATGTCATTTCTGTATGTTTGATTCTTGGTTGCTTACCATTCTATGGCCCCTTTACACCTGGCATTAACAAGCATCTCATATCTCATATTGCGGTTCAACATAATTTATCTGTAGTACATTTCCACCAACAGTGAAATTGGATTTCTATTTCCTGCTGAAAACACAGATTAACCTCCTCTTATAATAATTACGTCCCAAAAATTGACAGTGAACACCTCGTCTCACTTGTTCCCCATCAACTAGCATCCTGACAATCCATTTTCCACCAGTATATTATTATCTGCCTCGTGTTTGAATTTGCATTTGCTTCGTGGTTGGATTCACGCACAAAAAGTTATTTCCACTTATGCAGCTGCTATATGTGGATTGGAGATGGATTGCATTGCGTTTCCTGGATTTGATATGCTTTTCTTCTATCAGAATACAATTCGATCACCCGGGGATGCTGGTTAACGCAGGTGGAAAGGAGTCTATATGTGGCAGATATCGGATCTGTATGTCCCATGTGAAACGTGTGTTTCAACATCTAAATGTTGAAACAATTTAGATGCACACTGACTGTTAGTTGGTGCCTCAATCATAAAAAATGCAGCCCTACATTGATTTCATGTTCATTTAATCTAATTAATAGCTACAGCTATGAGTGCATTAAGCTTTACATGCATTTTGAGTGTGTATGATTGCACATTACCTAGTCACATTTATCTCTCCTAACCTTTGAACTTGACATGAGAAAGCTCCCAGGTCTATGTCAGCTGCAGCCACTAGCCTATATTTTATATTATACAACAGGCCATTTCAGCCAAGCAATCTAATTGGTCAAAAACACATTTCAATCATGCTGCTAATGGTAACTGTTGGATGAAACCCATAATACCCTTGAGGACATTCTGTACCATAATTATGCGGACATTCGTGATGTTGATGGTACTCGGCTGTGCTTTGTTCCTATTGCATTACTGTCATAATCACAGTAAAGAACACTCTCTTGGCTGTTACTGCTATACTAAAACACTATTTTTATTTTACCCAAAGCATACTGTATGGCCAAACAGAATAGAGTAACGACAGAAAAGTTATTTATGACCACCTACAGTTGTCTCATGACAACATTCATCATCGGGACAAAGTAGCTTCCCCCCAAAGAAGTATGTAAAGAAAAGTAAATGACACAATTCTGTTCAGTTTATCCTTAAGCTCTAAACCAGTACACTTCTCTGGATCAGTGGATATCCAAGACACCAGATGGCATCATGTTTGGCAGGCTGTAGTCTTCTCCACCTGTCTGTTATCATATATCAGCAAATCAGCAGGGTAACATCATCACCACATCATCACAACACCCCCCCCCCCCCCCAAACACACATGCACACACGCACACACGCGCACACACACACACACACAGACACACGTAACAGTAATAATATGAATCATGCATCTTAGCTTTAATAACACTTTTCATTAAAAGTAAAACTCAAGGTGCTATAGGAAAAAGATAAATAAAAGCAGATACAATCCAATGTGAAATGAATAACTGAATATAATAAACCAAAAAACAAAGAAAAAATAAAAATAAAATGTGATAAAAAAAAAAAAAAGGAGTGGCATTTCAGCAGTTGACAGAAAATGCCTCGCTGTAGAAGATGGTTTTTGGCTTTGTTAGCTAGCTAACTAGCCAGTAGGCTAATTCCACAAAGCAACCAATGTTATGCGACTACTAGCCACTGTAAATGCTAGCAAATCAGATGTGTTAACAACAGGACAGTGATAGCTAACCAGATACTAGACACAGATACTACACATACTATCTAACCACATGCTATGGTTAGCTAGCTAACAAGCTGACATTAACTAAACACAAAATTGATCAGAAGTGTCAGGGGCAAAATGATCAGTTCCCAGTTACAACAGCACAGAAATTAACCATGTATATTCAATTCTGTTGAATTTGTTGAAGTTATATATTTATATATATATTATATATATTTTCCAAAAATACTTTGTAGTTGCAGTTGTACACCTCAAAATGCCAAAAGGTAATAAACTCCAAAAAACACTGTCCAAATTGGAACACTTGAACGTCCAGCAATTAGGAGGGCTTTGTTATTGCTGTTGAGCTGGAGGTAGCTGTGTGTCGTTCACGACTTTATCTCCTCAAGGCTGACGTTGATGATGCAGCAGAGAATGTGAAATGAAATTCCTTGCACGCTGATGACAAGGCGGAAGGAGAGCATGCACAGGGTGAAGAGGATGGGGCCTCTCTCTGCCCTGGGAACATAGGACCCTGGGAGAGCACATATGTAGAACTGGGGAACGTAGGACCCTGGGAACATAGGACCCTTTGTCATGTTCCCATTATGTGCCATATAAATATGGGGAACATAGGACCCTGGGAACATACATACGCTCCCGCATTATCTACAATAAGACGACTGACCTTTTAGTGAGAAGTAGTTTGTGTGAATTTTACCAATCTCCTACACAAAACTGCCAGACTTGGCCGCATATCATTTAAGATTACGTAGCATTTAGCTCTAGAGCTGCTTCAAATTCTCATTTTCTCACTTCTGAGATAATGCTAGTGGCCTACTATCACTCAACATAGTGTATGCTACAGTGTTAGCATGGTGCAGAGGAGCCAACAATCTACTGGGAACACATGGGTGATTTTGGTGTCTATGTTCTCATCACTTAACTGATGGGCAAGGGCTTTGGTTTGGAACTGGTCCATGGCCTAAGTTCAGAGATCCAGCCAGGAGACAGACAGAGTCCTAGGTGGGACTCTGGAGGTGTGAACCAGTGGTGAGTGGGGGTTTGAGATAAAGTGTTAGTATGACCATTACAGGGAGGGGTTGAGCGAAAAGACAGAACAGAGGATGAATGGGCCCGCAATCCTCGAGATGAAATCCCTGCTGTCTCTCTCCATCTCCCTCCCCCTGTTCACACCCTCGCTTACTCAGTTGGCAGCTCGACAACATCAAGGATGATTTATGAAGGAGGGATGGGTGTGTAGGGCCGCTGTCATTTTGGCTTACAAAAGACATATTGTTTTCTCTCTGGTCGCTGTCTCTCGCCTCCTCCTGCCTCCTCCGTCTATTCGCTAATTTGTTGTAGATGGACACACAGTAAGGTTCTTCATCGCTCTTGTCTAGAATGATATCCCACTCTTTCTCCTTCCCGTTCCCACTCTTTCTCCTTCCCGCTCTCCCGTCTACCCCTCCCTGTACAGTAAATTGAGCCGGAAATAAAACTGCTGCCCCCCTGACCCTCATTAAAAATAGCCGGGACAGAAATAGTTAGGCATACTTTAGTTGTGTAAGTCTGCCTCCCATGACCATCATCACCACCCACCATACCCCCCCCCATCCCCACCTCCTCCATCCTCCCCTTTCCACATGTCATCTGCAATGCTCCATGGGGCTTTGGGCAAAACGGAAAGAGAGAGAGATTTTTCTTTGTGTTTCTTTGGACATGAGTGCAGCCCCTAGTCACAAAGTGCTTCTTATATCTATCACATACAGTATGTACATGAGCAACAGCAACACTCATTTACATTTACATGCACACCAATACTCCAATTATTGGGAGTAATCACCTTAAGGCAATCATTTAATTAAAATGTTTACATGGTTCAATGTAACGCGATTTCTCTAATAACCCGGTTTATATGGACTCATTTAAGACTTGGTCCAAAGGTCTAAAGAAACTGACATAATTCAGAGGTCAGCTTTGCTCGAGTCCCAAGTCAGTCTCAAGTCTTGAGGCACAAGTCTTGAGTCAAGTCCCAAGTCCAAATGTAGAACACCAAGTCAAGTCCAAGTCAAGTCCATGTCATTAATGTCAAGTCAAGTCTCAAGTCTAAATGTAGATTACCAAGTCAAGTCCAAGTCAAGTCCATGTCATTAATGTCAAGTCTCAAGTCTAAATGTAGAACAGCAAGTCAAGTCAGAACAAATCAAGAGTCCAGTATCAATTTAATATCTTAAAGAAAACTAAATATCTAGGACTTTTCAATGCAATATGGTTTTAATAGGACAAAAACTTGGTAAGAGCATCATGAGTTTGATTTCTATAATCAGTTCCAACTTCAATAAATTCAATCATTCCATACAAATTCAGAAAACCAAGTCAAGACTTTAGAAACCTTTTCAAGTCACCAAAGTACAAGTCAAAATCAAGTCCCAAGTCACCAGAACCCAAGTCAAGTCTCAAGTATTCTCTTCATGCATCAAGTCAAGTCTCAAGCTATTACAATTGTGACTCGAGTCTGACTCAAGTACGCGGCAATTTCAGTAGTTGGAGTATTGCCAGGTTAAAATTGGATTATTAGAGTGCATGTAAACGTACACATTGTGTTGATTGCAAAAGGAGACACCCAGGCTTGTAGGAATATTTTAATAGGACAATGATTTATTCTATTTACTCAGACACTGCACCAGACTAAACCATTGAATTGTATCTTTTTTTAATATTATTCTCAATAATTCATAAACAGTATTCTGTCAATAACACAAGCTGTAACAAATCAAAAGTAATAATTATCATAATCATCCTCAGAATTTCTTCAATTTACACAAGATCATGTACAAGTTTGCAGTAATCTTCGGCCCTCCCACCCGATCCCAAAAAGTTTCCTACAGCCACAAAGAAGCAGTGACAGACATGACGACTGCTCTGGTGCAAACATCAAACCCCAAGTCTCCAGCAAACGCATGCATTTTCTAATGGTAACCCTTTAGAAAAATATTAAATGCTGTGGATTGGAATGTTAACTGAACATAAGACACTACAACTTCTTTTGAAAATCATTGAAAAAAAAAAGACTAAACCAAGATGATTTACTACACCAAAGAACAATTTACAGCACATGTGCACTAGCAACAGTTGTAATAATAATCCTTATTTTCTTTCTTTTTTACAACCAAAAAGCAGTTATCTTATAACCAACAACATTATGATATCCTCAAAAATATGTTTCTATAGTTTTCCCCCCCTTCCCCCAATTCCCTGTCCTGTAAATACAAAGCATAGGCCGTCCTTACAAAAACAAAAGAGAGAAAGTAAAACAAAATTGCATTGCATATGTCACATTATAGTCAAGCAATGATAGAGCATGGGCAGGTTTGGGGGTGAAGGGGACGCTAGCGGGGTTGGCCTTTTGCATCTTCACTCATAATTGTTGCGTTCAGGCGGCTTTGCCATCCATCTTGAAACAAATGTCCAACACCAAAAGAAATGAATCCACTGTCGAACAAGTGAGCTCAACTGGAGGCTAAATCCCAGCAGTGAGAGATGAGATACCGGTGCATCATTAATTCAGCTCACCAGAAACAAAACCTCAGAACATATTTGCATGAATGATATACTGAGCGATTTTAGCGGTCCACGAATATTTGAGCGGCGAATTGCTCTGTGCTCCGATGGCGCAAAAGCAGAGAAATAATCAAATCCAGCTCACTCAGAGCATGTTCTGTGCTCTTCTCTCAGATGGCTGCCTGTCCTGTCGCACTAATGAACTTCAAACCCCAACAGCGGTGATTAAGTCAAGAGGCCTATATGGTGAATCAGGAAACAGAAAAACTCCTTATGAACAAATCCAAATGCATTGGAAATGGACATACAGCAAGCTCTCCCTGTAGAAGAGGCGCGGTCACAGTTTGTTCCATAAGAAAAGGGAAATCATCTTTGTATCAAAATGGAATGGATTCAAACCTGTGTTCATTTTAAGACCTCTGTTCTGGTACGTTGAGACTAGGGTTTGACCGATATGGGTTTTTGAAGGCGAATACTGATACCAAATTTTTTTAGAGTGAAGTCACCAATAGAAAATATTTTGTGGCAATATTCTTTATCTTTAAATTTGATCATTTCCATACCAAAAAATTACAAGTATTCAGTGTTATCCCCAGAATTGTATACTTGTCAGGGTGGAAAAGCCTCTGAAACAGCATTTAGACCATCATGGGACACTAAAAACTCTCCACTGAAACTGACCCACCCACCTATTCAGTGGCAGGGTAAACTCTGGGATGCATGACTGCTTTTTTAATGAAGAATTATTAAACAAAAAAAGAAAACATGCAAAGAAAACCAAATTGCAGACTGTTTTTATGTAGCTGTGGTCAGGCAGGAACCTCCATATATAGGCAGTAGACGATTGGCCGATATCTGATATTTAATAAAAGCCCAAAATATCGGTCTAACCCTAGCTGAAACTATATAAAAAAACAAACAATAAAGCAATTTAAGGTCAGGCAACATGGGGGGGTAACTAATTCTGAAAGCAAGACCAACCATGATAAACGCAGACACAAAGATCTTTTTCACAAATTGACATCAAAAGGTTTTCACAATGGCGAATTGGCTCGGTAACACAACGAACAAGATGTGCGCGTGGTTCTGTACAGCAGAGAGGAGGATCTTGTTCATCCGGGGGGGGGGGGGAGAAAGGCGGTCAGCTCTGAGAGAAAGGGCGGGAATGCTAACTGATATATACAGAGAACACATAGGCTGCCTATTTAGGACCCAACCCTTATTGCTCATGCCAACTGGCGAATACTCATGAAATCACAAATACAAGGCGAGAGCAGTGGGGTCATGCACACAGTCACACAGACAGGCATGCAGAGGGACGTCCACACTCGCGTCCATGCCCTCAAACACACACACACACACACACACACACACACACACACACACACACACACATACACCTATATCCCAGTCGTAGCTCAAACACACCTCCACGGATTCAGTACATGCACCCCCTTGCTCTGCTTTTTTTTTATGTTGCTTGAAATGTCTTCGTTACCCTCGTCTACCTATGTCAGAGCTCGGTGAATGCGATATCTCCCCCCTCGCCGATCAGGTCATTAACCGCAGTCTAAATAAAGAAATCTACAACCCTAACATCGGCTTTTCCTGCGTCTTGTTTTAAGACATCAAATTTGAAGACACACAATATTGGAAAAATAGTAATGGTAACGATTAAAGTTTGTCTCGGAAAGAGCGTAGTCATCAGCCAAGCTGCTAGAATTCTCCTCGCCTTTGACGCTGGACGGCTGCCGTAAAAGTCTCTCTCTGCCCACTCCCCCAAAAAAAACAATAAAGCGAAAAAACTGTCCAAGGCGGAGCTTAGCTAAGCGTTAGCCTCGCAGATCGACATATTCCACCACAAAGAGTGGGGAACTATGCAAGCTAACCCCTCGCTTCCACCAGCGGACACTTGCTGCAGCACCCAAATCCCCCCTCCTGCCCTGTTACACCCTTTGGGTCTGTTTTGGTAGCAGGGCAGGTCCTTCGCCCCCACCCCTACCTCTATCCCCCACCCCGCCCCCTCTTCTCTCTCGCCATCTGAGTAGGTCGGGTTGCCATGCTGGAGGGGGGGGTGACAGTGTCTAGAGGGCGGACACCCGGACGATGTTGGCCTGGGAGTAGTCGGTGGAGCTGGCCGATTCGTCGCCCTCAGGCGTGGTGACCGGCGGGGTGGGCATGCTGATGACGGCGGCTGTGATGTAGGGCTGGTCGCAGTTCAGAGGCACCGTCTCCTCGAATTTGGCGTTCAGACTGGAACGACTGGAAGGACCACAGAGAGACAGAGAGAGGAAGAGCGAGAGAGAGAGAGACAGAGATGAGGGAGTTATGTGTTTAGACTAGCCAGTAAAATACATGCTCTGTGCAGAGGCTGTGTAAACAGTTGGTGTAATGTTAGTGTGAGAGTGTCTTTTTGATTCATTGAGAGAATTACTGTACAGCAATATGAGTCAATTCAGAAAGTCGAGGAAGTGAAAAGGTCAGCGAAGAAGGAACGGTACCAGTTTGTGAAAGTGATAGCTGTCTATAGCGAATATTTTGTGCCACTCTTTGAATTTTCTTTAAATTTGACCAAACTCTGGAATACATTAGGCCATTCAATGAAGAATTAATTTGCAAAAAAAAACATTATTGAACAATTAAATGATTTAATTGAAAATATTACAGACGACACTGACTGATACAGAGTACTTCATTAAAGGCCAATGTCGGCCCGATATATTGGTCTAACCCTAGTTTACATGTCATGCAGGTTCAACGTCAACCCAAAACAAGCTATGGCAGTGGTTCTCAGCGTGGGGTCCGGGGACCACCAGTCCTTGAGGGGGTTCCAGGGGGTCCCCAGCAAACTGATGAATTGTTAAACTTCAGCATTATTTCATTTACAAGACGTTAACACACATAGAGAATGTAGAAGAATGACTGTTTTGATCATAGTTTCACTGTTATCTCTCTACCTACAATTCAGATAATTATAAAATTCTGGACAAAATTTTATCAAACAATAAAAATATTCTCAGATTTGGGTCCGAGAGACAAAATCTCATCAAATGGGGGTCCGTGGCCCTAATGTGGACTAAATTAGGGGTCCTTGATATGAAAAAGGTTGAGAATCACTGAGCTATGGCATTATGTCATGGTAAAAACCCATTAAAACAGCTTTGGAAACTGCTTGGAACAAAGATATTTATGTTCTGATGTCACAAAACGATGCAGGTAGCAGCTATAGACGACTACTGATGTTGTCTCAACTTTCATTTTGGCGCTATATTTACACATTTTTGCAGGCCGTCGTATCATCAGTGTCAAAATGTTTGCTGGGAAGGTTTAAAATGAAGAGATTGAGAAAAAGAAGAGGGGGCGTTAAAGCATTGACGGCTATTGATACTGCAAGGGAGAGGGATAGAGAGAGAGGGAGAAAGTACTATTCAGCACTTAATAGCATAGAGCTTGGTTTTCCAGCTGTCCATGTTTAGGCGAGGGTTCCCAGACCGGTCAGACCTCACACAGCCCCCACCACAGCTGGACATAGCCTGGATTCCTACTGTCTGACTCAACATGGGAATAGAGTGTCACATGGATTTCTGGTGGCATGTGTTTGGGTCTTTATGTGTGTGTGTGTGTGTGTGTGTGTGTAGGCTATGTGTGTGCCTGTCTATGATACTGTTCATTTTTATGTTAGTTCATTTTATTGTTCATAGTTCATGTGCGTCCAGGTTAAAGGAAGTTTTTGGAAGATCATTGGCTCTGGTGCTCCATGCTAACACTTTAGCATACAATATGTTGAGTGTTCATAAGCTTTGTGCTAACACTTCAGCATGTTGAGTGATAGTAGACTCCATGCTAGCACTTTAACATACACTATGTTGAGTGATAGCAGGCTCCATGCTAACACTTTAGCAAACATTACATTGAGTGATAGTAGGCCACTAGCATTATCCAAACTAAGAAGGTATAGATCTTAGTAAAATAGAAAGTTGTTGATGTTGTTTATATGTAGATTAATACATTTTAAAAATGAAATTAACTCAATATAGGTGATCTAGCCACGTTTATTTGTCAGGTGAGCAACCATGTATTCATCCACTGTGCAACGATGTAACATACCAATCTCCTACACAAAACTAACAGACTTAGGATTACTTACCATTTAGAGCTCCTACACATTCTCATTTTCTCGCCTTTGAGATAATGCTAGTGGCCTACTATCACTCAAAGAGTATACTAAAGCGTTAGCAGGAAGCATCAGAGCCAGTGATCTACCAGGGACACATGGATGATTTTGGTGTCTATGTCCTCATCACTTAACAAGTAAGTTGACCAACGGACCAATGTCCCCAAAATTTGGTGTATTCCTGTAATGCATCTCCAAATGTGTGCGTTGTACTCGGCCCAGGCCTGTGTGGATGTTAATTTAATTTTTCACACTGTTCATACATGTCCATGTTAATGAAAAAGTGTCTTGTCTCAGGCCAATGTTACAATGCTAACCTGTTGGATATAGGTCTCTCTCTGATCTGGATGGTGCTCAGCTCCTGCACGCTGCCCTGCAGCCCTACTGACATGTTGGAGTTAGGAACGTTGAAACTCTTCCTCTTCCTGCGTGAGCAGCAGGAGGTGAGGCCATGGGGCGAGGTGGAGGACATGGAGGAGGAGCGAGAGGCCTGCTTCACCATGGTCACCTCCATGCAGCTGGCCTCGTACGTCTTCTCATCGACAAACTCATGGTTCTTAGGGAGGGATGGACAGACAGAGAGGGTGACAGGGAAATCTCATTATATTTGAGAACAACTTAATCCAGGAAAAACAAAAATATCACAATTAATTTGACAATGATATATTGATGTTTAAAAATGCTGCACTTAGCCCCCCCAGAGGTATACTTTTTGTCATATCTCACAGGTGCTTTATTCGATCATTCCAATTTTTCATGACTTTGTCAATCAATTTGTTCCTAATGACTTCATATCATTGTTTTCTGTTGCTGTTTTAATTAGTGCTTTTTAAAAATACCAATGTATTCAAAAGCACCCAATTCCACCTATGCAGTTTTAATAGATGGAACTATTTATTGAGTTCATGTTTGCCATGGGTCCTAATTTAAAGTATCACACACTATCGGGGGGGTAGGGGCCCTCTGTCAGTCATTTTGAAAGAGACAGACACAGATGCAGCAGACACAGATTTCCTCATGTGCTCTGTGACGACCCTAAATACTGCTCTTCCTAAGGTAAGATGATGTTCAAAGTCAGAGATACAATACATCATTTAATTAACTGTAACTTTCCTAAAATAATAATAATCTGTTTTTTTTTCAGATGACATTAATTACATAACTAATAATGTTTTGAGAAGAAATAAGTTAACATTTTGCTATGATGGTTGTTTCTTACAGTAGTTTATTCTTGGGGTCCCCAGGGACCCCAGTCGGTAGTCCTTGTATGTTAAATATGTTGGTAGGATGAAGGTTAATTGTGGATGGCAAATATGTACATTCCATTGCTTTGCAGATGTCTCACAATTTTTTTCTGGTAATTATGTGTGTGTGTGTGTGTGGATCTTACTGTGGTCTTCTCCAGGCAGTGCAGAAGGTGGTGATGCTCCACCTCAAACGTGGGGTTGTGCTTACACACCAGCGCCTGCCCTGCATCCTTGGAGGCCTTCAGGACACAAAAACAATATGGCCACACAGTGAGCTTCCCAACAGTAGAGCAGGCCAGTACTCCACCCAAAACCACAGCACAATCCCAGAGCTAGAGATATGGACAGGGCTAACGTTCTCACGACTTTGTGGGAACACTCTAGTTTGTCATAAGGAAGCTGTTAGAACGCTTAAATCTGTCCATTTTTTCAACCCCCTCCTGGCTCAAAGTTAGTTTTAGAAAGTGACGGATCGCTCAATGGTTCAAACTCAGGCCACCGACAGAGCCATTTTATCAAGTTTATCAGTGTTTGGATTAATGTGTTTGTGTCTCTTTACTTGTCTATGACTTTTGACTCGAGCCTCATTTGATCCAAAAGAGCCACCGTACTCATGTTGCGCAGGGGTCAGACTAAATGTGATGCAGGCGGATGGCCAGAAGGAGTGAAAAACTCTTGGATCATGGAATTAGGAGCTCAGCTGCCTGAAGGCCGGGGCTCATCTAGCACCACCATCCCCCATCGCCTCTGCGTCACATTGACTCCGCCCCCCCCCGCATGTCTCGTCGCCGGCTGATTGACATGCAACTCAGCCAATCTCATTCCTCCATGGTGATGGAATCCATGACGCGTTCTGATGATGTCATGAGTAGCGCAGGCCAGTCAGTCCGCAGCCGTGCCACATGGGAGGACCAGTCCAAAATGCACATGAGTCAAAACAAAACACAGAGAGAAGAAGACGCAGCGGAGGAAGAAGGAAAAAAAGAGAGGTAGAAGAGAGTAATCAGTAGAATCAGAGAAGTGGACATGGAGTGTGGTTGCACATGGGGCTCTGGTTGCCTGTTGATGAGGTGGGAGACCTTTGCTCCCCACCCAAGGGTGAGAGCAGGTCTCATGCGGTGGGGGAGTTAGTGGGGAGACAGGGGCGGGAGGGGGGGGGGGGGGAAATGGATGAATCAGTTGCCATTCTCCTGCAGCCCCTGCAGTGCCGCAGGCCATGTGCAGTCTCAGTGTGGTGTGAGAGCAAGGCTGACAGAAAAGATAGCTAGAAGATAGAAAGATAGATGATAGAAGGAGAGAGACAGCGAGAGAGAGAGAGAGAGAGAGAGAGAGAGAAAGGGGAATGAAAGTGAGTCAATGCTGCAGCCACAGAGACAGAGAGTTGGTCGAAAGAGGCAGGTGGAGAGAGAGAGAAAGAAAGAGATGAACATCACGAAAGCAACATCCCTGAATGAAGAGAGAGAGAGAGAGAGAGAGAGAGAGAGAGAGAGAGAGAGACGGGGGGGGGGGGGGGGGGGGGAGGTATACAGCCCGTCCCCTCCCCCTCACTCTGTGTGTCCAGCATGCACCAGCCTGGTAATGTCATGTCACGGCTCAAAAAAAAAAGAGAACGAAAAAAAATGACAGAACGGAAAAGGAAAACACCAGCACCACCCGACGACGATTGAATTTCCGTGGTTACCTCCTCGTCAGGGTCAATCAGCAGCCCGTTGCGTTTGTACTGCAAATAAGCGTTAGCCCCTCCACTCTTCGCCGCGCGAATTCTAGCAAGCCTGGTTTTCTGTTTGTGAACAAATACAAATGTCCATTTAGCCTGTCCAATTATGGTCTGAGTGTGTCTGTGTGTTGTGTGGGGTCTGTATTGTGGGACTGCTACTTGTAAAAACTGAATTTTACTTCAGAACAGCAGAGCAGTTGTAGAGCAGACTGCTTTGCAATGGCAAACAAAATGTGCCTTTGGGGACCGGAGGCATTGAATAGCCTGAGAACTACCATCTCTCTAGTCTAACAGTGGGTACGTTTACATGCTGCACATTAATGGGACTATTGCCAATGCTCTGATTAAGACAACAGTGTGATTAAGTCATTTACATGGTTCAATGAAGTGACTCCTCCCCTAATCTGGTTTACATGTGACAGAAATGGGATAAAACGGACAGAACATGAGCTACATCACCATCTACATGAGCAACTTGATCACACTTCAAGAAATATGAGTATTTCCCATATGTTATTGCGATTATGCTTAACTCTAAGAGCATGATGGCACTAACGTAATCAGAGTATGGTGTTTACATGGGTACTTAATCGCATTACAATCCCATTTTATGTGCATGTAAACGTGGTGGATGATGTTTGCTGCTTGGCAAAGGGGGTAAAAAAAATGTTACGACCATGGATAGGATTTGGTATTCCTAGAGAAATGCAGGCACACGCATATACACACACACATCCAGTGAGTTCGAGAGATGATTGAGTCGCTCTCTCTAGCTAGGCCTGTATCCATGTTTCTATTCGTCTCCCTAAGGGTTAAACAGAGTTCTCCAGCATAACCAGAAAAGCAGTTTGTTGATCTTGGGGAGGAAGTAATGCCCTGGACACACAAGAGGATAGAGTTATCTTCTCTCTCCTCTCTTTCTCTTCCTCCTTCTTGCTCTTGTCCCTGGTGTATTATGTAGAAAGTCAGATTTCTAAATTAAGAGAAAGGGGGCAAACCACAAATTCAAATGTGATGAGATGCGATATGCTGTGTGCTTGAGTGTCGTCCCTCTTTTTCCTCTTAAGAGACGCTTCTTCCACTTCATGAAGTGGAGAAAAAGGGGTCTTGTGCGCTCTAGTAAATATGCCAAAACTGTGCAACAAATGCACATAAATGTTTCATACTTTCATAGAGGTTAAGTACTTTCTCACGGCGCTTCTATAGTCTGTCAGGCGTAAGGCAACAACTTGGGGTGTTTTCACACTTGGTCTGCTTCAGCCTCTCAAGTGAACTCGGAGCGATTAAGCAGCCTTGTTTGCACATATGTGAACAAACGGTTTCAGACAGTGGTTAGTTTTGAATTAGCTTTAGGGTCTGATTGCTTTGCACACTGTAAACACAAAGCGGCCCCAGTTCGCTTTGTGTTTTGCGTTACTTCTTTGGTCTCAAAGAAGCACAAGTGGCTAAAAGCAAACTGCACAATGGCTGGTGGTGGTGGCCAAGGGGTTGTCTGGTCTGAAGAAGGAACCTCTGTACCAACCTCTCTGAACCTCCCTGACATTTGGAATGAAGATCAAATCAAATGATAGGGGGAGCCATCTTATTCCATCTGAATACTATCCATCATCCAAAGTAACAGGGGTCCAAGTTCTAAAGGAGCTGTGGATTGAATGAAAAGTGGTCCAAGACCCCATCAGAGCTTCGGTGAACCAGAAAGAGAACTGAGTCCTGCCTCAAGTGTACTGACAGTGTGAACACAAACAGAACTGTACTGCATTTCAGTTGGTTCACTTTTTGGTTCACTTAGGGTTACAGTTTGGGTCTACAGTCTACAGGGTCTACAGTTTGTTTTCTTTGGCCCCAGCCATAATGGGAAAGGTTTTCTTTGTTGCACTTTTCGTTTAGGTTCACACTGTCTAACTACAAGTGAACCAGGGCTTGTAAACAAAAGTCACAGGGACACAGAAGAAGCTTGATTATTGGACAGAGTTTTGGTAACGTGCCATCCCACCAGGTTAGAGATTTGGTACACCACAGTTCTCTGTGGCTGAGGCTTGCATTTTCAGGCGTCTCGTTGCTGTTATTTGGTGCCACCTAAGATCGAATGGCATTGTTCTAACCTGGTCACCTAAGGTCGAATGGCATTGTTCTAACCTGGTCACCTAAGGTCAAATGGCATTGTTCTAACCTGGTCACCTAAGGTCGAATGGCATTGTTCTAACCTGGCCAAAACAACCCAACTGAAGGAGCAAATGATCCAGAGTTTGAATAAACTGCTCCAAACATGCTTGGTGTGAACACACTTTTAAAGAGGACTGAGTTTGGTTAGTTAAAAAAGGACTACATGTGAAAACACCCTGGTGGCTGCTCTTCAGGTCTTCCACAGGCCTTGGAAGAGATCCTTGTTGGAGATGTATGACCCAACATTTGAATCCTTCGTGGACTTATACTAGTAGTCAGTCTGGGAATGTTGGGGTGTTGGTGGTGGAGGTGGAGGTTGGGGGTTAGCGGGTCACCTTTTGGGCTCGTCTCTTCTCGGCACGCTGGCTCTGGTGGTAGATTCGGCTGAAGTTGGACACGATGACAGGTACCGGGAGGGCAATGACCAGCACACCGCTCAGAGAACAGATGGACCCGAAGATCTTCCCTATGATAGTCTTAGGCACCATGTCTCCGTATCTGTTAGAGAGGAGAGAAGAGAAGAAAACGTCAGACTAGTGAGCATGCATATATATGCTCCCACATTCCTATTTGAGATTAACACAGTAAGTATTCAAATTTATGACTTAAATTCATTTTTGATGTGTGCTATCTTGGTTTGCCTCACAGCGAGAAGGTCTTGTGTTCTATTCCAGGTCTGTTCTGTGTGGTTTGCATGTTTGCCTGGATTTACTCCCACAGTCCAAAGTCATGCAACAGCATATTTCATCAAGTCAATTCTAAGATGTTTTTAATGCGAGTTAGAATGAAATATAAGGCCAAAAAAAACCCTTAAACTTATGAGAATATCTGTATGCGTGACTGGGCTGATTTCTCATCAACTGTTTTTTTAAGACATCTAAAGCTGAATTTAAAACTTAGAGGCTATATTTAACAGCATTCATAATACTTTTTCAGGACATGCAGACACCCTGTCAGACTCCATATGTATGATGTGAGTGTCTGTCTAGCTGTGTTAGCACTGTGATGGACTGGTGACCTGTCCAGAGTGTCCCTGGAAAGGATTAAGCGGGTAAAGAAACCGAATATCTGGAGCAGCAACCTCTGATGTTTATTCCTACAGTGCTGCCTGAAGCCGATTTTTGTTGCTACTTCTGCAGCCATTCTACTTTGGCCCTTTCCTGCTACGTTGGTGCATTTTGGGTAAGTGAGTCAAGGGCCTATAGTCAGCTCCACCACTCAGAAGTATTTAACGTTTGTGTCAAGCCTCACATATCAGAAAAAAAATGCATTCAATTGAATGAAACTCTCGCACATCTACCGGTATTTTGAAGAAATGGACAATACCTTTCTGTGTTGTGACAGGCCCTAATCTAAAATGAGTTGTGGGTATGAATTTTGGATGCGAATGTAGTTGATTCATAAACAATGAGACTTGCACATAAGCACTGTTTGCTGATAGTGGCAGCTGCTTGCTATGGAGACAAAGTGCGCGACCCGCTTTTTTAAATGATCAGCATAAAAAGCAGTTGAGGCTGCAGTATTTCTACAGAAAAGCAGAAGAGAATAATGTGAGCACGCTCTGCATGAACATACAGTACATGCAGGTCTACCATTGGCCACTTGAAGGAGCCAGAGAGCTACAGAGGCTTGGCTCTGTAGTGTATGTACTGCTTTATTGATGTCGGGCTATTCAGTGTTATGATTATGACTTCTTTATGACTTCTTTTATGCTCACTTTAAAGCTTAGCCATAATGCATTACCACACTGTAAATACATTTTGGAAACTTCTGGAGGGAAGGCAGTTCATTTAAAAGTCCAAAATGACAGTGGAAGAAATCCCAAGCACTTTAACAGGGTCTCCAGTGACTGCTTTCCTGGCCTACTTTCCAATCTCCACCCTCATTTTTTCCTCCCCTCTTTAAAAACATGCCTCATTCATTATTGGACACCAACATATTCCATTTGATCACAGACCCCTCATCCCTCCGTTCCCAGAATCCCTTGCAGTAGATGTTTAGATAGAGGGGGACAGCAAAGTGCTGGAGCGGCTGTGTTTTCTCTTTCTGGATTGCTGCTTTAGATCAGGTCAAATTAAAATCGTGTTAGAGAGCAGGAGGAATGCTGTAGCGCATCAGTAAACCTTGTCCACACTCTGCCTGCGAGTGTTTAAACCAAACACTCTGTCTCTGTCTCTCTGTGGTGTTATTAAAACGTTGGACAATGCCCCAAAGCCATGGATAGTTTTTATCTAATCTTAGTATACTCACACTTAAATTAATAATCCACAACTTTTTCATATAATTAAAATGTCTGTTTTATTACCAGTGTTGCTGCTTGATACCATATAATAGTGATTCAACCTGCACCCAGTTCATTAAATCTTTTACATTTGCTCTTCTAAACACCTATGTGGAGATCTCCCAGAAAATCGTCTAATGCACAGGAAATTTGTGTTTTATGCTGATAGAATCAATAAATAGATATAAGTATGTAAGATAAGAAGCTGCAGTCTACATTGAGTGTCTTTATTATTACAGTATGTTGGTCCAGTGGCCAAAGCAATGACCGCTTATCACCAAATGGTATCGCCAAAATCAAGAAAAAAAAAAGAATCTTGCAGATGATCTCTTTAATTGATTATGCGGACACCAGAGGTCACATGACTGGTGGTCATGGTCACACAATTTTAATTGCTTGACACTTGACTTGAAGCATGAAGAGAAGACTTGAGACTTGACTTGACTTGGGTTCTGGTGACTTGGGACTTGACTCTGACTTGTACTTTGATGACTTGAATAGGTTTCTAAAGTCTTGACTTGAGATCTTGTGTTTGTGTAAATGACTTAGATTGAAAGTGATGAGATTTGTTCCAGCAGACGACTGAATTTAAATTCTGTTTTCTGAATTTGTATGGAATGATTGAATTTATTGAAGTTGAAACTGACCAAGTTTTTATCCTATTAAAACCATATTGCATTGAAAAGTCCTAGATATTTAGTTTTCTTAAGATATTAAATTGATACTGGACTCTTGATTTGTTCTGACTTGACTTGCTGTTTTTACACATTTACACTTGATTTGGACTTGATTTGGTAATCTACATTTAGACTTGGAATTTGACTTGAGACTTGTGCCTCAAGACTTGAGACAAGCTGACTTGGTCACACCTCTGGCAGACACACTCACACACACATAACCCAACACACAAACTAAAGCCCTACTCCCTTTCCACATCCCTCTCTCTCCTCTGTCAAGGTGCCTCTGCTCTGTCCTTCCCTTTCACACGCTTTAACACCTACCATGCTCCTGATAAAAAAAGACTCCTCTATATCCTTATGGAGCCAGTCGTAAACAATTACCGCAAATCTCATGAGCAAACACAATCCGAGACCTATTACAAACAACTCCACCATTAGACTCGCACAGATACTGTGTTCCACCGGAGTCAGATTAACGCGGTGGCTATCCCAGGCAGACAGAGGCCCAGCACAAGGCTTCATAGGTTAATTAGATTGGTATACATTATGAATGGGGATCTGCCACCCCTGAGCTGATAATCCATTCTGAACATAATGAATGGCTAATAATTCTTAATTCTTCATTACCTGCTCACAATAAGCCCTATACTTCCCTGTACACCCCTGCACAAAGCGTGGATCAGATAGGTTGCATTTATCTCATATTGACTGTGGAGGCTGCAGGAGAGAGTCCGGGTGCGCTTGTTTAAGGTTGCCCGGTCTAGTTCAGATAGCCTATAACTTTACCCTTTCTAAGAATTCATGCCTAATTTATATGCTGCACATCCTAAATACACAGCAGTATCAATAGTGAATATCTACATGGCTTTCTTATGAGCTCTTTGGTTAAAAAATATACTTATACGAGTCATGAGAGAGGGAAATGTACGCAGACTGAATATTTCTTTTGATACAGTTGACCTTAGGCGTTACGCATACGTTACGCTTACTGGTCTGATTGTGGCTTTCTGTTGTGGTTGTTGGCTGGTTTTACTGCTTTTTTGGGGGAGTCATTCCTATGTTCCCAGGGTCCTATGTTCCCCAGATTTATATGCCACATAATGGGAACATGACAAAGGGTCCTATGTTCCCAGGGTCCTATGTTCCCCAGTTCTAGGGTTAGGGTTAGGGTTGGATTAGGGTTAGAGACCTTCAAAATCAAATAAAATGATAACCATTGGTTTTGTTGAGTTTATATAGCTGTTTTGAAGCCTTGTTCCAATAAAAAAACTGGATAATATTTATGAAATATTTTAACTTGAAATGGGTCAAATTTGACCAGAACACAATGGTTAATGTGTGTTAACAAATATTGAACTGGAGAACACAGGACCCTGGGAACATAGGACCCTGGGAACATAGATACGCTCCCCTTTTGGGAGGCTTCAGCTTTGTATTATGTAGGTGTATATAAAGACTGTGCGCTTTCGTGTGTGTGCCAGTGTGTTTCTGAGTGTGCGTGTGGCCCTGAACGTTCGTACATAACCTCTAAATCCCTCTTCAGCTCCTCGGCCCTCGCAGCCCTCGCAGCTCTCTCTGTCCACTGCAATTAAATATAACAGCGTGCCAATTAACCTCGCGTCCCCCCAGCACTGTAATGACAGAGACGGCGGCGGGCGGACAGGCGGACGGTCGATGACGCTTCCGCAAGGGCAAACTGTAGCGTTTAGGTACAGAGCTATGGGGATGGCACCCTAACACTGTCAGGGGTTAGGGGTGCGATTCCCACCGGGGCCCACCATGTTAAAAATATACGTACTGATGCTACTAAAGTGTCCACCGAATGGCAGATGTTATGCTATGCGGGGAATTGAAGGGGACAGAAAGGACTGTTCCGGTACTTGTATCCTTCTGGGAACCAGTTTGAGTTCTAGACCTTCGGAGTGACAGCATTTTTATGGATTGAGGTAATTTGGGCTGATCTAGACTTTTTCAAAGAGGTAGCCTAGGATTAGGACTTGGGTTTAGGGTTAGGGTTAGAATTAGGATAAGGTTTAGGTTAGGGTTAAGGTTAAAATTAGAGTTAAGGGTTAGGAAATTAATGTAGACAACGGAAGGTCCTCATAAGGATAGAAGATGCAGATGTGTGTGTGGGTGCGGGGGTGCTGTTTTAATGAGGTAAACGTACACTGGTGCACACACACACACACACACAAACACACTTGACACACACACACATCCACAGCCTCCTTGATGAAGGACGCAGTCACATGGCTATGACACAGCGACACACCAGGTACGGCATGTGACGTTGTTTGCTTTCCACTGTGTGTGTGTGTGTGTGTGTGTGTGTGTGTGTGTGTGGCAGAATAAGACAGTCAAGCATACAAAATTAGAAGAGGCGGAATAACAACATCCACGTGCGAACACACACAAACACACACACACACACACACACACACACACACACACACTGTTCCGCAAGGTCGTAGGATCTCATTCAATTTCCCTGAGCATAGTATAGATGGTGTGACTCAAGGTTTGGGGCGGAGATGAGGGTGATCAGTCACTGCCACAAACTTTACCTGTCACCTTGGCTAGCAAGCCACTATTACTCTGCACTCAAAGACAGAGAGGAGAAGACAGCAGCCATTAAAATCCTTTAAGTCCGGTAACTTCCCCTTCCTGCACCCAAAGAAAGTACAGGAACAAGTTCGAATTCTGCACCACTTACACATTTGTGGCGATGACATACTGCATAGACTTAAACTTAACCTAACCTTGGTCCTGACATTAATTATTATAGGTTGAAACTGGACGGTATGTCAGTCTGGAAGAAGAAAAGCAGATTTGTTCTATGTGCTGTTTGACTGATATAGAAAATGAGTTTCTCTTTGTTTGCTATTGCCCTTTTTACTGGGAACTGCACAATACTTAGTGAGATAAAAACAGATATTGATTTTGTAAATATGGATGATGCACAAAGATTGAGTTGGCTGTTCGCTTATGAAACATTTAGATTAGCTAGTTACCTGGAGAAAGCCTGGGAGATGAGAAGATAAACTATAAGTTTGTAGCAGTTCTTTTCAGTGTATTGTTCATTTGAAACCTATCATTTCAAATATGTTATTTGAAAGAATATAGTAGTACTTTATAATGTGGTAACTAAACTAAACTAAACTAAACTAAACTAAACTAAACTAAACTAAACTAAACTAAAGGCCTGTTTGAATGTTATTGAAGCTCCCTGGCTCCCTAGTTGATCAGCTGCCTTCATCTCTTCTATGGAGAATACAGTAACTTTAGGCTACTTTGCTAGCTAACATTAGCAACTGCACAGGTAGCAAATATAGCTTAGAAGCACTGCTTATACAACAATGTGATTTATTACAAAACGCTACACTATATGTGCTGTCTTACAATCAGAAACAGATAGCTATATATATAGTTTGAAAACTTGCTAAACCTAGCAACAAAGTCATCACATTGGCAACAGTGTAATAGACAAAGAACCCAGAAGTTCTGCAGTTGTGTGATGTCATCAAAACTCATTTGCATATGAAGTGAAGGTGCGAAGAGTTATAGTTAAAGTTACATTTTCATAATAACACAACTTTTACTTTGTTTTATTAATCGCATTGGCTCACATTCACACCTATGGGCCACATCAACCTGACCTGCACGTCTTTGGACTGTGGCAGGAAACCCATGCAAACACATGCAAACTCCACAGAGAAAGGACCCGGGTCAAGACTCCGACCCGGGACCTTCTTGCTGTGAGGCAACGGTGCAAACCACTGACCCGCCAACACCGCCCGGCAACAGCCTTGTATTACATTCCCCCCGGTGGGAGGAGTAGAACAGGGGGAAGGGTGGATTGTTTCAAGGAGAGAGAGAGAACAATGCCAAGCACACCTCATCTTCCTGCATAGATAAATAATAAATAAAGGCATAACACCTACCCCCACACACACACACTCCCTTTCATCTTGTCCTTGTGCATCTCTTTTCACCTCCGCCTCGCATCGGCAACTTTTTTCCTTGCAACACTTTCTATTACATTCCATTCCATTCACCTGGATCCCCACAATAACCCGGCTCTATGAGGGAGAATGCGAGGATTACTCCGCCGCCTTTTGTGCAAAAAGCGCCGTAATCCCGTCCTACAGTGAGTGTGTTTCTGCACGCCGCTTGACGCTCTTCATACAGTTAGCGTTTGACAACCCGAAAGCCGGCGGGGGCCCCGATCGGAGCTCCGTCTCACGCGGAGCTTTTCCAGTTGACGGAGAATCCATCGACAGAGTGGATTGTCCATTAATAGGACCGGTCGGATGGCTGCTTGATTGAGATCTATTAAGACCCACAGCTGAGAGACGAAATAGCCTCGATGATGATAGGCCTAACAATGATAGCCCTAATGACTGAAAGCCCTTTTCAAAGTCTGCTCAGTCAGAAAGAGTTCAGCTGGGGAAAAGTGACCTACGCATTTCGATAATTGTACTTGGATACACTGGCACTCTGCCTCCCTCTATCCAAGTCTTTCTCTGTCACCTTCTGCTGTTATAGGTCAGCGGATGCTCAAATGGAAAGGGAATCAATTAAGGGAAACACGCTTTTAAAACAGCTATTAGCCATTAACCTCGCATTTCTGGGTCCATTTTGTTGTTTGGTGGTGTATTTTTCTTATTCCCGTGGATAAATGGCCAAACATAGGCAACAAAATCAAAGACCGAGGGCTTCTTTCTAGAGCCATCATTTTGCATCGATGTTCTACAATCCTACAGGGAGAAATCCATCGTAGAAGAAGCAGAGAGACTAATTTCTCCACCGACAGTAGCCTCAATAGAGCAGAATGCAATGCAACCATGGTTTGAATGCAAAAAAGTTCACGCCCCTTTTCCTGGGGGTTGTCCAAAGGCATTCTGGGAAATGGAGGAAATCACTAACGGAAGTAGAAGTAGAGAGGGCAGGTTGAGGGAAAGTAGGTACGCCAAAAGGTAAATTACAACACAAAACATCACCAATTGATGATATATAACAGTTTAAGAGTATCAGAAGTATCAGAAGGGGGACTTATCATTTAATGAGGCAAATATTACACAGAACAGTAGATGAATGGATGGGATAGATAGATAGATAGATAGATAGATAGATAGATAGGTATACAGATAGATAGATAGATAGATAGATAGATAGACTTGGTGGAGGGCGGACAATATGAAGATATGGTTTGATTTTCCGCCCCCAGTGTTCCTTGGGGAGAGGAAAGTGCTGACCAGTGTCAGTGTCAACATCTTCTGTTTGCTTTGACAGAGGACATCACACACACACACACACACACACACACACACACTCCTCGGTGGTTTGCGTTGTCGATAAAGTGGGTGTGTATATGTGTGCGGTTATGTCAACGTGTGTGTTGGTGTGAATGTGTGATTGTGTGTGTGTCAGAGAGACAGTGTGTGTGTGTGTGTGCGTGCGTGTGTAATGCCGAACACAACCATCACCCCAGGCTCACTGAGGAAGGTGATTTTGAGTCAAGGAAAGACAAGCTAACCTTTCCTCTGCACCAAAGTCCAGCTACAAAGCACACACCGCATTAAATGAACACGCAACAATGACACAAAGACCAAAAGTCCCTCATGACACCAGAATACAGTTTAAAAATGCGAAGTCAAGTGATTCCCTAACTGTAAACCTTTGAAAACCCGACCAGAATTTGACAGAAACTTTAAAAACACAGTGTAATGTTGAGGAAGTACCTAACTGGGAAGTAGCTTAATAGGAGTGGGTGTAAAAGGAAATGAAGCGAAGCTAACAGACTAGTACATTATCTCCACTCTCCACTCCCTTACAAAAGAGTACAGTCATACAATAAATGTGCACACACACACATACACTCTCTCTTTCCCAGTGGAAGTGGCACCAACCACCGTAAATTTCAATCCCCCCCACATTCGCTGCTGGATCACGGTCAGCAGGGTGTGTTAGTGTGTGTAATGAGCAGAGACAATTCGAACAGCCATTGTGTTTGAGTAGCCAAGAAGACAATGAGAGGTATTGACCAACTCAGTTGACAATAAAATCCATGTATGACTAGACGTTGCGCCATTGTATCTGTGACGGCGCAATGTGGCTGCATCTAATTCAGAGTGTCAGTGGGTAATACACATAACAGCAAAGACCGCTCGCTCCATCTTGTTACTGCACTGTACCGGGTGGCATTGCATCATATTTCATTCACAGACAGCTATATTTCTCGATGGTGGATTTGCTGCACCAAAAGGAAACGAATTGTTAGTGTGTGATGATGATCGATACCGTTCAGCTCCGCAGACACAAACGCTTACAGAGGCTTGCAGCTGGCTTTGCAGCGGCGTCACAATAGCAGCCACGTCTGGCGCCATCACGCTCCACTGGAGAATTGGCTGTGCTCATATAATGGCTAGCAACTGAAAAAAGGCTGGAAAAAGAGAGATATCTGGAAAAGACTGTGGTGGTGTGGGTGTAGGTCAATTCAGTACTGTAGTGAATGGTCTGATAAGGTAGATTTGTTTAAACTTAATGTGAGTCTTGTCTTAAGCCCTAGTCTCTACTCAAGAAAACAGCTTAACTGAGCTGTTTGTTTTTGGCATTCTTGGCTAGCTAACTAGCCAGCAGGCTAATTTAGCAAAGCAACCGGTGTTGATGTTAACATGTGACTATTGCCACTACTAACATTAATTCAAGCTTCTACTACATACACTAGCAAATATGATATGTTTACAACAAGTAGTGATGGTTAGCTAACTAGATATAGGGCCAGTTGCATAATGATAGACCTAGTCTTAGACTTAAATGTGACCAAGCTGTTTCATAAAAGATGGCAAATCTCTGGTTTTTGGAAAGACCTAAAGAAGAGAACGAGACATAAACAACACATTAGAGATCTACAACAATCAAGAAGTTGTAGGAACGGGTAAATATAAGTGTCTATAGCAAGTTTGACTTGAAGAGTAACTAAACCCCAGAGTTTTGGCTGAAGTGCCTCTACCCTGGAAATTCAAAAAATGCTATAAACTTGCTATTGACACTTATATTTACCTGTTCCTACAACTTCTTGATTGTTGTAGATCTCTAATGTGTTGTTTCTGTCTCATTCTCTTCTTCAGGTCTTTCCAAACCTGAAGAAGGTTTGGAATAGAGAGAGAGGGAGGGAGGGACAGAGAAGGAGAAAGAGAGAGATGTAAGATGTAAGGTGCAAGTATCACCTCTGGTTGGAGGAGGCTCCATTAGTGGCAAATTTATTTAGTGTGCCATGGAGGCACAAGACTCTGCAGGTTTTCACTCCCATCAAATCAGCTGCTTGCTGCTCTAGTGATTGGTTGGAATGAAAACCTGCAGACTCTTGGGCCACAAAGTCACAAGGAAACAGCATTTCAGTGGCGTCTTGCTTCCGTAATTCAGTGTATTTCGGGACATGACATGGAGAGGGACTGTTCAAAAGTGGGCAGGTTGGACCAGAACAAACATGGAAAGAGACAGGCAGTGAAACCCATTGCATACTTGGTGTATTTGGTGAAGCGTCCACTGTGAAATGCTTTCTGCATAATACTGAGCTTCACAAACTCTGGATTCTTCCAAAAGAATAAATTCCAGCCACCATTTCATTGCGACTTTAATGGCACATGGCTGAGAACCACTGTCCACTTCCCAACATTTACCCTGCGAGTCCAGTCCTCAGTGAGGATGCTGCACAAGGCGCTGAGCCCAGCTGGCAACAATGAGATAATATTTAGATCTCATGTGTCCTGCCGACTCAGCAAGGTGCCTCCTATAAGATGAGGTCAGACTGCAGATGCTCTGTATGCTCTGCTACCTGGGTGGGGCATGAAACCACACCAATACCCGCACCACCAACAATCCATCAGTCAAATGCCTAACCCTGTCTACTCTGCTGCATTATTTCCCATCAGTTGCTTTTGATGAAAATCAATGAAAGTGATTGGACTGAGTTATTGTTTTCCTGACTAACACCCAGGGGGCGAATGCCGTTCTCAGGATCTGACTCATATGGGTTTTTGAAAACGTAAAGAACTTCCCGATTGCTGATATTTTGTGCTGATATTCATTTAAATTGGCAGGGTGTTAAAGCCATCATGGGACACTAAAACTCTCCACTGAAACCCAGACTAATGAAATACTTTTAGGGTTAGCGGCTCTAAGGCAGCCTGCCTATTCAAAGGGAAGGGAAACTCTGGGATACATTACTGCCTTTAAATGAAAAATGAATTCACAAAAAGCATTATTGAACAATTAAATGAATTATTAAAATATGCAAATAAAATAAAAGTTCATTGCAGGTTTTACAGAGGTGCATATGAAAATGAAAGGCAAACAAAGGCAGTTTATGCATCACTGTTTCTAACTTATTGCTCCGAACAAGGCCCACTCCAGTCTTGTATCTACATGAGAGGTCATAAAGGAAATTATAATGGGGCCTCTTAATTTTTTGTTTGTGCCGGCTTGGCCCAAAGAGATTTTATTTTGCTAATTTGTTTCTCTTAATGGGGGGGTTGTACAACAGCACGGTTAACATAATCATAATTACGATTACATAACCCTGCCTACGGTACATCAACAGTGGTCCGCTCTGTCCGGCACATGGGCAAAACACACACACACATACACACATACACACAGAGTGCAGCGGTCACGTAAAACAACATAGTGATTTTCCAGTCCAGCACCATTTCCACCCATCAGCAAACAACTAGGACTGAAACCACAGAGCGTACATAAGTATACCTAAGCATCCAGAACAGGTGTGTGTCTGTGTGTAATTGTGTGCAAATGAGTGTGTGTGCGCATAACATGTGTGTGTGTGTGTGAGTGTGTGCCCCCGCAGAGCACATTAATGCGCCCGCTGTCGACAGCATGCTTAACGTTTCATAAACTGAATTCATGTAGCGCCTATTGCTTGGTTTGCCTGAATCATTTATAGGCCGATCTGACCGTACAACGCCCCCATCGCTCTCGTTCTGCCTTTCTCTTCAGCCATTAGGCGGAAATGCTTACCAAATAGCCTATATATATCCCCAAATATGCACACACACACAAGCGCTACTTTATGACCGAGTGTGTGTAAAACGCTTCTCGCCTAATGAGAGGCCGCATTCATTATGGATTAGCATTTCTCTGCATAGAGTGTGTGTGTGTGTTTTTGCGCGAGCGTGCGTCGCTGTGTATTTGCAGAGAGATGAGAGCACACACAAAGAGAGCCGTTCAAAAGAGTGATCGAGGCCACTGTGACAATAGCGAGGGTTATGACAGGGTTATATCCATAATGAACAGCATCTGGTTCCTCCTCACCGCGGCGGGCTGCGGCATTAACAGCATTCCACAAAGCAGAGGGAGCGGCAGGACAGAACGGGGAGGCCGAGACCTCCGGGTTTAAAGCGGCGCTCGGTTAGATTCTTATGTAAAAACACACCCAACTTTTCAGTGTAAATCACAAAGTGGAGCTGCAACAGAGAACAGCGTCCTATTAGAGATGTCGTAGATTCCGTCTTATTTGCCCAAATTAACGGGTATGGACAGAAGTGGAAAGCCTTCTCCACACGACTTAAGAACGGAATCCAAATCTGTCTCCTAAACAGCGCTCCATCCAGAGAAAGCTGGACACACCAACGATGGTTTAACCTACTGCAAAAAGATTAGATACATTACCTGATTTCTGGGTAATGAAGTCCTTCAAACGTTCAACAACAACTGACTCAGGCTTCCTGTTCTGATCTGTAGCTATAGCGAAAGTTCAAACAGGAAGACTACTTTTTTTGGGCACTCCTGTTTTAGGGAATAAAGGATTTTCCCATACTGTCATTTCCTGCTTCCTGCTAAAGCTGCACCAGGCAATTTTGCACTTTGGCGGCCCCGCATGGCAGCAAGAGGTAATCATTTGAAAAATTTGAACCTCATTACCCCGAAATCCTGAAAGGGGACATCAGTAAACTGCACACTCATGGTTACCAGCCTGGCCGGTCTTTGATGCTTTATACCAAAGGATACCAAAGAGACAAGAGAGGCGAAAGATCTAACGTTGGTGAGTCCAGCTTCCTCTGGACGGAGCTGCTCACTGCTGTTTGGGAGGCAGTTTGGATTACGCTCTTAAGTTCTCAATTCATCACTCCCTTCATCGCTTTCTGTCTTTCGCTGCTGGATTTCTGTCTTTCGCTGCTGGAATTCCGTTAGTCCTAAAGTTTTCTCACCACCAGCGTCTCGACTCAATCTGGGGGAAATCTATCGTATGCTGCGATCATGGCCTATGCCAGAGGTTCCCAAACTGGGGGTCACGCCCCCTAGGGGGGGAACAGAGGAACTACAGGGGGGCGCGACATAATACCCCCCCACATTGCATTCACATTGCGGATCGCGGATTTTTCTGCCGCGGATGGTCGTGCAAAGAGTTGAAAACAGAATCAACCCTTTCCTTACCTGCCTATTTCCTTTCTTCCATCTTTCCTTGCTTCTTTATAGGTTTTTTGGATAATTCTCTACCTTTTTCCACACTGTCTTTCTGTCTCAGGAAGTGCATGAAGTTCATTCATGCATCTATACTTAATATGTCCTAGGGTTGGAATTCTTGGATCACTATAACACCTATTTGCTATATTTTTAATTATATTGTATTCTTTGATGTACTGCAATTTTTGAGAGAACCCGCTGCAAAAATAAGCAATTTGGTCCCAACAATCACAAAAAAACTCCTGGAGGGACTGTTTATCCTCCTCCAGCCAGCAAGTGCCCTTTCGCAGCCCGGAGAGAAAACCACCCTGGGAGGTATAGTGGACTTGTTGGTCCCGAAAAGAAAGGATAACGGAGAGGGAACAATACACACCCAAAGGCCATCGGAGAGTGCTTTTATTCATCGGTCTATTTTTAAACATGTCAACCAACAGATTGGAGCTGCTAGGCTCGCCATCCATCTTCCTCAAACACGTGCACACGCACATATGCACATACGGAGAAGGACGTTCTGATGCATGCCCACACACACCCCAACATACACCACAAAGTGATTGCCCTCTGACCCCGGACTGACAGGTTAATTGGGTATACATCCATCATCGGTGCTCGCTCACACACACACACACACACACACACACACACACACACACATACACATCGTAGTGCCTAGAGGTTAGAGAAGTGGGCTTGTGACCAGAAGTACGCTGGTTTGGATCTCTGGAGCAGCTGGGAAAATATGGGTGGGGAAAGTGAATGAGTAATAATCTCTTCTCTCAGTAACTACTGTCAAGATGCTCTTGAACAAGACAATGAACCCCCAACTGCTGCCAGTAGAAGACTGTGGTTGTACTGGGCAGCTCCCAGTGTGACTGTATGGAACTGTACGAATGTAAAGCAGGGCGTTGGTGGAAAAGAACATGGACTTTCCATGGATAAATAAAGGTTAAAAACCCACCTTATTGTCATTAGTATTAGTCTAGTGAGAGTAGAGGCTGAAAATCCCATCACATCATTAAACAGCTCCGAATATTACACTGCACATTATACAAACTCGCCAGTTTGGGGGGAAGACAATGGTGAATGCAGCTATTGTTAAGACTATTTTCCCATATCAAAGAGCTATCCTCTCTTGTATGTATAGGGGTATAGGGGTACTAGATATACACAGATCACAGAGAAGATAAAAGAAAACCCTTCCCATTGCCTTTCATCATTTATTTAATGCCTCAGACCACCACCGGATAGTATTGGCTCCTATATGGGCCACTAGGGGTCTCTCTCATACAGCACGGCACTTGCAGACTGCATGGTGTGCGTTCAGTAGGTCAAACATGAACCCTTAATTAGTCTAACACACAACCAGTGTTGGGGAAGCTACTTTGAAAGTCTAGTTTTACAAGCTACCAGTTAGCTCACATTGGAGGATGTTGAACCACACAGCAAAGCGTCCCTCGAGACAAATTCCCTCAAGTGTGAACTTTCTGTTGGATGTAATACTGTAAAGGAAATAGTGTTTTTTGTTGTTAGAATGTTAAGAATCTTAACTTTCTGTTGTATAGAAACTTAAAATAAAGAAATGAAAGAGTCTTTGTAATATCTGGCTTGTACAACCTTGACAATTAAAGGTAATTACTTAAAGGGATTTAAGTAATTAAAAAAATAGTTCAATACAGTAAATGCAATTTCCTTCTTTTTTTATAGCCGGGAACAGTTTGTAGTCTCAGTAGTTACTCTAACTACACCTCAAAATGCCAAAAAATAAATAAACTACTATCCAAACACTATCCAAATTTGAAACTACTTCCCAACACTAACACAACAAACTAAAGTGTAATCCTGAAAAAAAACAACTGATTTGTACACAGTGGATCATGTTGCCACAGCCTTCCTGCTGTTTTATACATGCGGCTGTTAATTTTCATACACAAACTAGACAAACTGATTTCTCTCAGGGCAGATTCAACATCGCTGTGCAAAGCAGGCATTTGTCTAGGTACATTACAGCCTGCTAAAGCTGCATTGACTACTTGTGCAACCAACCAAATAGTGCCGTCTCTTTGTCACAGTCTCTCCTCCCTTATATCCCTCCACCCTGCGTTACCGCTGGCACTAGAGGTCCCACATTATTCCTGCCATAACTGGATATAATTGCAGTCTATTATAGGCTGAAAGTAGCAAGAAAGTGAAATTTGAAGAAATGTAAGGAATAGAGTGAAAATAACTAAATTATCTTATTATACTAGATCAATATTGTGGCATCCCGGAATGTGTGTGTGTACAGTGTATGTGAAATTGACATAGTTTAGTTGTTAGGTAATAAGTACCATGAGTGTGAAAGGTAGGTTCAAAAGTGACTTCCCTGCTGCGAGGGTAGCACAGTGAGTTGCCTCTGTGAACAGTTACATGGATAAATACATTTGGGGACTTGCCAATAATGTCAAGCTTGCCTCTGTTACTGAGTGACAAAGACTCAGCTTGTCACAATATCTGTTAAAGCTAATTGGGTTAATGTAACCCTGCTGATTAACTAACAAAAGACTTAATACAGCTAAAAACACCACATTACAAAAGTGGTTATTGTGCATGCAGTTAGCTAAACATTAGCTGCCTATATAATGTTAGCTAATTGAGGAATTTAAAGAAAAGAAACAAACCGGCAAGCTAGTTGGCAGCTATCAGACTGCTTAGCTAACACGTGATAGTAGCTAAGCTAACGGAATTCTGAATTCTTTCTCAATATGCTTTTGCGTCCTTTTGTCCTCCATGATGCGTTTATGACAAAAAACGTCTAAGTATACGATTCCCCAAACGGAATCATTCCTATGTTACCAGGGTCCTGTGTTCCCCAGCTCTATATAGCACATAATGGGAACCTGAAAAAGATGTTCCCCTGCTCTGTATTCGCCTAATATGGTTAGGTAGGGTTTGGTTAGGGTTAGGGTTAAACATAGGACCCTGGGAGAGCACATATGTAGAACTGGGGAACATAGCACCCTGGGAACATAGATACGCTCCCTTCCCAAACAAACAAACACGAGGATGGCAACTGAGGATGCATCAGATGGCTATTTGGCCAAAGCCCCAAGATTCATTGCGAGAACAGCACATCATCTCCAAACAGTTATAGTCTGTAACACTGAGCCAGCTGCAACAGATGGGAAAGTGAACCGCTGTGTGTTTTAATTGATGGCGCGTGACGTCAAGCGCACAGCACCGTCTTACACTGTGCAAACCCTTCTCGGAGAAGTTTGTTCTCTCCGAGTCAACTTGGGAACACTGTTTTCCACCAAATGATGTAATAATTACAGAAATGATTTGATTGGCTCCGAGGGAGTTGTTGGCTCCAGCGCGTCCAAAAAAATGTTGAGTCGAGGCCACCGGCGACTTGGCAAAATCGGGATGTGCAGGTGGAGAGTGAGGACCAAAGCCAGCTCATTACATTAGTTAGAAATTGCTTCAGACAGTCCACATCACCCCCCCCCCCCCCCCCCCCGCCCCCCCCCCCCCACCACCACCTCCCCCCAACAAAAAAGAAAACGCATTCCCTCTCTTCCCTTACCCTTTCTCTCATCACTCACTCTCCTCCCTGCCTATGTTTTGCCGGCCTGGCGATGCCAATCTACGCTGTGATCATCTCTGAGCTGTGGCGGCACAGATGGAGGGGTGTAAATAAGATGCAGAGCCCATTTACTGTGCACACACACACACACGCACACACACGCTGACACACACACACACAGAGATACATACAGGTGGACACACACAAGCCATGGAAACCTGTGGAGTGCTCAGGTGCCTTGGTTGTGAATCAGAGGAAAATTCAGTCTAGCACTCAGAGCCACACAGTTCTTGGTTACGGTTCGGACACACACACACACACACACACACACACACACACACACACACACACACACGTGTTTGGCTGTATTCTATTACTATTTGCTGCCTCAACGACCCAGTTTCCTCACAGGATCATTTAAGTTGTATCTTATCTCTCTCTCTCTCTCTCTCTCTCACACACACACACACACACACACGCACACACACAAACACCAATTAGAAACCAGCTGCACTGGTTAAATTCGGCGAAAGAAGACTCATGAGGAAGAGTAGAGCCACTAAGAAAGTAAATGAAGAGAAAGAGACCAAGGGAGGTAGATAATGCAAATTTATGCCTCGGCTGTCAATGTTGTGCATTAATAAGGCCTGAAATAGCCTTACTGCACTGCTTTTGTCCATCCCCTGTCTTTCACTACCCATCCCCCCCCCCCCGCCGCCACCCAACCCCCAACTCTCTCTCGCTCTCTCTGGCTGTCAGTCAATCTCTTAGTCACATTTGCTATGGGCAGGAGACATTTGCTGGAAACCTGTTGCTGAATTCCCTCAGTGTGATTATCACCGGCTTACGCCTCACCCAATCAGCCCCGTGCTCCATCATCTCAAAATAGGAAATTAGATTTATGTGGTGGTGGTCTGTACAGAGGATCAGGTGTGAAATCTGTAGCAGAGCAAGGGAACAGCAGGCTCCCCTATGTTCTAAAATCCTTTGGGACTGACGGTGATCTAAGCCTCCTGTGTGTGTATGTGTGTGAGTGTGTGTGCGTGTGCAAGTCCATGTCTGGGCTCATATGTGGGTCTCTGAATACATTACAACAGAGGCACATTTCTTCTGAATAAACAGGGAACGAAGCTCAGACTGTCCTGCTTTCCCTCCCTGCTCCCCTTTCCTTCCCTCTCTCTTTCCTCACATCTACCCTCCTTATGTCCATCCATTGCCTCCAGCTCCAGTGCAGAGAAACTAATTTTACCTGTTCTTAAACTTGCTACATCATTGCATCATCAATAAATCATTAGCACATTAACTTGAGACAATCGTTGAATTACAAAGGAAGGACAAAAGGTCTTCTCAAAGATATTTTCTGGTGTGTTCTTGTGTCCTTCATGACGCACTGGATGGATAAAGATCCCAGAAGTTTACTTGCCAACCGAGGATACATTGGATGGTGACTAAGCCAACAAGAATAAATGGGAAGCCCTATAAGATTCATTGTGAGGATAACATAGCAAAACCTCAAGCACTCTGCCCAACCCTCAAAATGTAAAGATGTTCTCGGTTCTCGCGTTCTTGAGAAGTTCATTCTCCTCAAGACAATGTGGGAAGAACGTTCTCCACAAAGACATAAGTATCGACTTGGCGTTCTTGGGTTTGATCATCACCTTTCCTAACTACTTCCTCATGAACATCCTGTAGTTTTCCTGCTTCCGGGTCCTATTTCCTACAGTTTCAGTCCCCGTTTTTCTCTCCACATATTCTCCAAACCAATTGTCCTTTTATTTTGACGTGGAGCTGTTTTATATGCACCATCCATCCTCTCTGAGTCTGACATTGGCCATGTGTACATTAGTCCTTTCATCTGTGGTGTTCTGTACTAATGTGGGATAATAAGTGCCTGATTGAAAAGCAGCCACGCCAACTTTGGGGACCCCCCGGCTAATGGCGGCCCGAATAGGGCCCATTAGCTGGTAATAGGCCCAGCAAGCTGACTTTAACTAATATGGGGCCATTCATTTATCTGCACCAAGTCACCCATATGAGCGCACCACAGGCAAAACTTTTCAATTAATTTTGACCTTGAAATACAAACAGGAGAGAGAGAGAGAAAGGTGGGTTATTTAAGAGGTGGGGGGGAATTCGCACTTTGTGAAAGTGAGAAAACATGACCTGAAAACAAAATGTTTAGGTGCGTTTGAGTGGAAAAACAGAGGTTAAACTCCACCTCATGCTGTAAGGTTGACAAGGCAATGGAACTAAGGAAGCGTTTCACTCACTCCTCTAACAGCCAAGTTACCCGCCCATCCTTCCTGTCGGTGTAACTCAAGATGACAAGTAAATGTCGAGGAAACTCGTTCCAGCTCATATCAATATCCATCTTTTAATGTAGAGCAAACCTGACTTAGGCTTACTGCAAGCACCTGACAGAGGTCTTGCACATACCATATTGATAGACACACTAAATAGTTTGATTGGGTATCGTCTACAGCAGTGATTCTCAACCTTTTCCATATCAAGGACCCCTAATTTAGTCCACATTTGGGCCCCGGACCCCCATTTGATGAGATTTTGTCTCTTGGACCTAATCTGAGAATATGTTTTTTTGTTAGATATGATTTTGTCCAGAATTCCATGACTATCTGTATTGTAGGTAGAGAGATAACAGTGAAACTATGATCAAAACAGCCATTCTTCTACATTCTTTAATTGTGTTCACTTCTTGTAAATGAAATAATGCTGAAGTTTAACAATTCATCAATTTGCTGGGGACCCCCTCAAGGACCCCTGGTGGTCCCCGGACCCCACATTGAGAATCACTGGTCTACAGCAATGGTTTATAAGCATTTACTCTGGGGACACATGCTTTCGAAACTGATTTCCAGGCTACTGCACAAACTAATCCTGCAAAAAGTACCTTACTTTTAGGCTAAAGCTGCTACATGTAACATTTTAATATCAAAAAGTCATTACCACATCAACAAAGGAGACCATCACCGAGAAGACTGGCAGCCTCTACCAACCTGCACAGCATTGTACATTGTGAGCCACCGGGTCGGATTTGGAGGGAAATCTGCTGGATTGCTTTACGGCACAAAACAGGAGGAGGGCGCAAACAAAGCTAAAGTTGTCAGAGTTTCTGGCAATGGCAGATGGTGGGAGGAGGGAAACACCGATGGAAAAATCAATTCCAGCATGTTCATCCTCTTCAACCCTGAAGTCATTTTGAGTTTTTCTCTATTTATTTTTGATTAAGCTCTTGCTAGCACGCTATGTTAACTCATCAAAACAGTGTAATGTTATCAAAGGCAATACCAAAGAAGTGAAAAATACATCAAAACTTTGTAGCTGCAGATAGATGCAATGGAAACCTCTCGCACCGCCCACAGTCAGAGTAGAGCATCACATGAACCAAGTTGCTCACAGTGTGAACACAGTGTCAGAGTTTCTCACAATAACAGATGGTGGAAGGAGTGAAAGGCCGATGGAAAAGTCACTTCCAACATGTTTATCCTCTTCAGTAAAGACAAAAACACCAGGGAGAGGTGGGGGGCAACGGGGGTTTATGGGAAATGTAGTCTTAATTTTGAGACATACTAACACTAACAATACCACTGGTGTGAGATAGAGGCTACCAATCATCTCCACCATGGACTCATTTGTTAACAGTAATCATACCAAAGTATCACAACTATAAGTACAGTATACCAATGGTTCTCAACGTGGGGTCCGGGGACCACCAGGGGTCCTTGAGGGCATTCCAGGGGGTCCCCAGCAAATTGATGAATTGTTAAACTTCATTATTTTGTCATTTTAGAATGACTATTTTGATCATAGTTTCAAAATCATATCTAACAATAAAAATATTCTCAGATTTGGGTTTGAGAGACAAAATCTCATCAAATGGGGGTCCGTGGCTCTAATGTAAACTAAATTAGGGGTCCTTGATATGAAAAAGGTTGAGAATCACTGCAGTACTTGCTACACATAGTAACTTTAATACTACAGTGTTTCATCCATACAGGGACATGGAAAAAGGTCATCATTCTATTCAATCATTCTAATGTTTGATCCAATCTTTGTGAAGAATAAAATACAGTCCTTGTCTGGTGCGTCGATGTGAGCTGATCTGGGCTCAGATTGAGCACGGCAGTATAAGACAGGAGTAGGAAACTGGGACTGTTCTTCAGCAACTACACCTCTTATCAGATGGATTGAGCGATCAGGCTGTCCAAACCCGTCCGCCTCTCCCCCGCCTCTCCCTCCTTCCCCCCCTTTACATAATTAATCCCTCACTCCAGGAGAAAAAGATAAGAACTTTCTCCCTCCCTCCCTCCCTCCTGTCCTCCACCTCCCTCCCCTCTCCCCGGCTCTCTCTATCAGCGCAAAGCTATCTGCTCACCTTGCCGAGCTTATCTCCTTGATGAGACCGCTCCTCCATCTTAACACTTCTTAATTACAAACCCACACTTCAATTATACAGCCCGTGATGCTCTTGACCCCTCTTCAGAGAGAGGAGGGAACTGGAGGAAGTTAAAGACAGGATGTGATCCCTTTCACTTTATATACATATATATTTCAGAAAGCCAAAATTAAAGCTGCACTATGCAAGATTTTTATGTAAAAATCCACCCGTCTTATCGGCCTAAATAAGGAAGCGGGGCTGCGAGAGCGTCCCATCCCCTTCCTAATTGAGATGCGTCTCCCTACTCGCCCAAATTCATTTTTGGTGTTTGGTATATGGACACTGGCAAATCTGGGAAATCTTCTCTGTGCACAGAAAGTCACGAATCGAAACTTAAGAGCGAAATCCAAATCTGAACTCAAACACTGGAGCTTATTCACCATCTCCAACCCCACCAGACACTAAGAGGAAGACATTTAGGTCCGAAGAGAGAGTTTTCTCATGTCACACTACATGATTTCTGGGTTATGAAGTCTTCACAATTCCGAAGTTCACATTTTTGGACTACGACCAATAGTTACGATCAATTTAAACAACAAAATAAAGAAAAGAAGCTGTTTCTGTTTCTGACTGAACATAGCTAATGAAAGTTCTGAAACTATAAATGGGCAGAATAAGAAAAAGGACAAGAGGAAATTAATTATTAATAGACATGGAGTCCAATTGTGTGTGATACAGCAGATAGGATGCATACCCTAGTTAGTAGTTAGTAAATCCTAGTTAAATAAAGGTTATATAACCCTGTTCTGTGTTAATATAAGAGTGGACATACAACCCAAGAAACCTGTCATTCCATGGTGAAAAAATACGACATGTAATAACTGAATTTAAGACATTTTAATGCTTTTTGAGACCTTAAATTTAGCTGATTTATTTTAAGATTTTTTTAAGGATCAGCAGATACCCTGTATACTATTTCCTCTTGTGACTGTTGAGATAGGGAGTGCAGCGGTGGTACACAGTGACAGTGAGGAACCTCAGGTCTGAAAACCAATTAAAATGAGGGGGAGCGCTTTCGGTTTGAAAGGAGAAGGTGAGCTGTCTCATTTAGAATAAAGCCGGGAACAACTTGGTTATGTCAAGCTGTGCAAACAGTTTTGGCTTCTATTGCATCAGCCGTATACGATTTAGCTGGGTAATTGCATTCAGACAGAAGGAGACATTAACAGACACGCGCACAAGCTTGCACAAACATGCCTGCAGGCAAATACACACGGGTATAAGCACATACATGCACACAAACATGCGGACACCCACACACACACACACACACATCTGTCCTACTACACTCTTGAGGACCTTCCATTGACTACATTCATATCCTAACACCTAACCCTAGCCTTAAAGTAATAATCTGTGACATTTTCATATAAATAAATGTCTGCTTTGCTACTCTCTGTCACAAATTGCTATAACACCATAGAGATTCAACCTACAACCAGTTCATGAAAGTTTTTACATTTGCTGTTCTAAACTCCCGGTGTCTGGTAGCTCTTTCCTTGGAATAAACAGAAGAAGAGCTGGGTAGTTAGCATGAGCAGTGATAGCCACCATGGCTGAATGAAGAAAGAGCGCCACCTACAGAAACTAAAACTTAATCAACAGAAAATCCAAGCTCCGCCCCCACACTGTTTGATTGACAGGTGATCTCTAGGAAGTACAGTGAAGAATACCACAGCAATGAACTTTTAGCACCAAAGATGGGGACAAAACCCTCCCCAAAAATGATGAAAAGATGAGGAACTTGCAGATTACCACTTTAACCCTTACCCTAATCTAAACCTAATCCTAATTCTAACCTTAAAGAGTAACTAAACCCCAAACCCAAATCTTTGGTGAAGCCTGACACCTAATGGTGAAAAGTAGGGTACTGAACTGGCCTTCTCCTATTGGCTGGTCTTTGTGCCAGGTGATGTCACCACCTGTTGTACTCTATTGAGGGTGACATCACAGGGCACAGAGACCAGCCAATAGCAGATGACCAGTTCAGTACCCTTTTCACCATTAGGTGTCAGGCTTCACCACAGATTTAGGTGGGGTTTAGTTACTTTTTAAACGAAAACCAAACAGAGACACTAGTTTTCAGGTTGGACTGACATCTACTGGTTGAAATAGCATGCTATTGCAATTGAAATCTGCTATTGGCTCATCTTGCTTTTGGCTGATCCATGCAAACCATTACAAAATTGGTAACCTACATCACAGGTAACCAAGATCAGCCAATAGCAGATTGCAATTGCAATAGCATGCTTTTCACCAGCAGATGTCAGTCCAACCTGAAAAGTAGTCAATGTGTTTGGTTCTCCTTTAACCTTAAACCCAAGTCCTGGCCAAAATAAACCCACTTCACAAAAATATCCTCACTCCAAAGATCTAAAATTCTAAAACTAAACCCTAGAACTGGTTCTCACAAGGACAGAAGTAGCCTACAAGAACACACACGCACACAAACACTTTAAAAGTACAGACATACAGAAATCCAGAATATTCAGCAAGGGCTTGGGCGTGCGTTCGCTTCTCTACCTGTCTCTGACTTGCAGCCAGTCTCCCTGCATCCTGAATCCTTCGAGCTGCAGGAGGAGGAGGAGGAGGAGAGAAACTCCAGTCGACAGCAACCTGTCTGCCGGTTGACAGATAGGCCGGTTCGCTGGGAAGGAGGCAGGAAATCCACTTGGTTCCCCTCCAGGCTTTCTCTCCCGCCTCCTTTCCCCCCTTTCGCTTTTAAACCGCACGGCCTCATCTCGCCTCATCATTTGTTATACATGTCGCATATATTGATGTTTTAAGAATTTTCCACTTATTTCATACTGCACACGTTTCATGTTTTCGGCGTAGCTTCATATCATACGTATTTTTCATTTCATTTGTCTCGGTAAACCGGACTGCTACAACCACTGCACACCCTCTTAATGCTGTAATCCCTGCTGTTTTATATTCTAGTGTTGAACTTATGGCTTGTATACTATGCATTGCATTCAAATAAATTTACTAAATAGTAAATTTCATATTATGTTTTATACCCCTATTTTCTATTTGCTGTATTGTATTACTATTTGCTGCCATAACAAGCCCAATTTCCCTACAGAGATCATTAAAATTTCCCCTTATCTCTCTTATGGTTTCCCACTTAAAGCTGCACCAGGCCGATTTTTATGTAAAAATCCGGCCGTCTTATCAGTCTAAATCACAAAGTGTGGCTGGAACAGAGCACAGCGTCCCATCCCCACTAATTTAGATGCTGTGGATTCACCGTCTTTGCCCAAATGAAATTCCGGTGTCACTGTGGTCACTGGCAGTGAATCTTCTCTGAATAGGAAAGTGATGAGTTGAAAGTTAAGAGCAAAATTGGTATTGGTATTGGTATTGGTATAAAGTGTGACAGACATGAGTGTGTTGTGTGCAGTTCACTGACGTCACCTTACAGGATTTCTGGATATTGAAGTTCATACATTTTCAAACAGTGACCTCTCGCTCTGATCTGATGAGTGCCCAATGTTCAAAGTTGCCTCAACGTGGGGTCCGGGGACCACCAAGGGTCCTTGAGGGAGTTCCAGGGGGTCCCCAGCAAATTGATGAATTGTTAAACTTCAGCATTTCATTTACAAGAAGTTAGAGAATGTAGAAGAATAACTATTTTGATCATAGTTTCACTGTTATCTCTCTACCTACAATACAGACAGTCATGGAATTCTGGACAAAATCATATCTAACAGTAAAAATATTCTTAGATTTGGGTCTGAGAGACAAAATCTCATCAAAAAAGGGGTCCGTGGCCCTAATGTGGACTAAACTAGGGGTCTTTAATATGAAAAAGGTTGAGAATCACTGGTATAGAGCAGCTTTAATACGACTTTTCATCATCTGGCTTTAGATTTGTGTGCGTCTCACACTGAACATACACCGAAAACAAAAGGGCTCTCATGACTTGTGGCATACACCGTTACAGCATTAGCGCCTCGTTTCCGGACTGCAGAGAAAACAAAATATATCACTGAGAGCACAATAACGGGAGTCCCATTAAATCCAAGTATTGAGACGCTCGGACACATGCGGACACAACCCCACAGAGAGCTGCTGCTGATCTGCGGCCCATTTATAAAAGCAGACACCAAATCCATTTCTTAACCCTGTGTCTTAGTCAGATCCTGTCGTGACTCACCCCGGGGGCCGCTCTTAACCTCTTATTGTGCTTCGCCACTGTAAAGCCGTACTGGGGCCGGTTATTTGGCTCGCTGATCAATGCCTTTTCGCGGCGGAGTTCAGGTGGAACGATCTATTGATCTATTGACCCGAACTAACTGGACTCTCTTGTCTCACTCCGGCCAAATCCCCGCCGCTCCCGCCGCGGTTGCCAATTTAGCGAGGCCCGAGGGTGCTGCCAGCCCCATCCCCCCCCCCCCCCCCCCCCCCCCCCCCCCGACCACTTCATCTCTCATCCGGTCGATCGAATTCCCACTGACAACTCTACCCCAAGCGGTGAAACCGGAGCCAAAATGGCCACCGCTGCAGAACCTCTGCCAGCGGACGGAGTGTTTATTTAACGCTGGCTGTACATAACGATTAGCTTATTGCCACCGCAGACTGCTTTTTTTTTTTTTTTTTTTTGCCACCGGGGGGCCAAGTGTGCATCTTTGAATAAAGACTGACTGGCTTTAATGGGGGGCGGGGGGTGGGAAATGATAAGCCTGTGTACATGAATAGAATGTATCAGGCTGGAGTCACGCTGGGGAGATAAAAAAAAAAAGAAAGAAAAAAGAGTTAGATAGACTAATAGCTGCTACACAGTAAGCCCTCTGATGTGTGTACAGCCCTTTATTCATTTTTCATAATACAACAACAGGAGCTTGTCTCTCCCCTGTGTAACTAGCAGGATGTGTAATTATTTCATAGGATAATGTGTTTGCTACAGTAGGAATCCTATACACTGTTGGGAATGCTGCATCGGAAAATGACAACAAAGTTAACTAAATTTAATTAAACTCGTTGTAAAATGACATTTTGGAGTCACAACCTTCAAATTTGGCTCGTGTTTTTGGTAGTTTATTACTTTTTTTGGGCCATTTTTTTTGGGGCTTAGTTAACTACTGCGTCCCGCTCCCGATGCATGCTGGGATAGGCTCCAGCTCCCTGTCGTCCGGCCCGAAACAAATGAAAGCGGGGTGGAGAAAATAATGAATGAAGTTCAATCAGATTTCCGACACTCTCCAAAAAAACGTACTGCGCACAAAAAAACCAAATAAAAAAACAGGCTGAGATGTTTTTAGTGGCAATTCATTTTCCGCTGACAGCTTCTAACAACAGAGTACACACCTCCATCCATTGTGCCTTATCAAAACCAGTCAGTTTAATGACCCCCCCCACCCTCCCCTCCCCTCCTCCCTCCCTCCACCCCCGCTGCTCTGTAGTTGGCACTGACTCCGCCAATGACTTTCCCCGCTAATTATGCCCTTGCAGGTCGCTGACTGTTAGCTACCCACTCTCTCCCTGCCGCCTGTCAATCGCAGGCAAGACGGATGCCAGCTGGCCTGGCCCTGGCCTGCTTTTTTTTTTTTTTTTTTTCGTGTGTGTGTGTGTGTGTCTGAGTGTGTGCGTACACGTGTTAATATCTGGTTTCGAGCAGTGTTAAATGAGGCCTTCGGAGCAGAGGAAGCCATGAGGAGAGGGGAAACACATAAGCGCAGATAAATAGGTCTTCTCCCAGAGGCGAAACGTGGCAGTTTGTTGTTGTCACATTGCTCTACCTCCCCATCTATCTTTTTAAAGACGGTAAAAAAAAAAAAGAGAGACTCTTAGATAAGATTCGTTTAGAGGAAGCTGTCGTGTCTCGAAACTTGTCCTCCCTGCGGGGAAATTGGTTAACCATTGGCAGTAGCAAGTCATAATAGGATAGGACACAGCAAAGAAGAATAGGATGAAAATAAGAATAGAGCAAATGGGATGATATATCGAAAAATCAATATTGCGATACAAAAATGTGACAATACGTATCGTGGGGCAGAAAAATGAACAGTGATATTAGCATTTTATTCTGCTGCAGTAATCACAAATGAGACGGCTTGACAAGCTCTCCATCCAAATTACATTATTTGAACTTTGTGATGACATTTTACATTTTTTGTTTACATTCTAGCGAGCCAATGCCATCGCTAGAAAGATTTTTGGCTCAGAAATAAACAGAATTCTGCACAGTCAGACTTTGTTGTCACTGAACTTTTATTTATTAGGCTACATTGTATGGTGTGGTATGGTATGGTATGGTATGGTATCGTACCCATCCCTACATACAACATAGATTTACAGCCAGATCCTTGAAAAAAAGAGATTCCTAATCTCATTGGGATTAACCTGGTGAAATAAAGGTGAAATAAAAACTAAAATTGATTACATAAGGATGCAGATGTGGAGTCTGTGGAGGGAGTCATTCATATGTTCCCAGGGTCCTATGTTCCCAAGGTCCTATGTTCCCAGGGTCCAGTGTTCCCAGGGTCCAATATCCCCCAGTTCTACATATCTGCTCTCCCAGGGTCCTATGTTCCCAGGGTCCTATGTTCCCAGGGTCCAATGTTCCCAGGGTCCTATGTTCCCAAGGTCCTATGTTCCCAGGGTCCTATGTTCCCAAGGTCCTATGTTCCCAAGGTCCTATGTCCTATGTTCCCAGGGTCCTATGTTCCCCAGATTTATATGGCACATGATGGGAACATGACAAAGGATCCTATGTTCCCAGGGTCCTATGTTCCCAAGGTCCTATGTTCCCATGGTCCTATGTTTCCAGGGTCCTATGTTCCCCAGTTCTATCTGCTCTCCCAGGGTCCTATGTTCCCAGGGTCCTATGTTCCCCAGATTTATATGGCACATGATGGGAACATGACAAAGGATCCTATGTTCCCAGGGTCCTATGTTCCCAGGGTCCTATGTTCCCAAGGTCCTATGTTCCCAGGGTCCTATGTTCCCCAGTTCTACATATGTGCTCTCCCAGGGTCCTATGTTACCAGGGTCCTATGCTCCACAGCTCTATATAGCACATAATGGGAACCTGAAAAAGATGTTTCCCAGCTCTGTATTCGCTTAATATGGTTAGTTAGGGTTAGGGTTTAGGGTTAAACATAGGACCCTGGGAACATAGGACCCTGGGAACATAGATATGCTCCCCGTTTGGAGCGGGTTAGAGGAGAGTTCAGCGCTGTAGTCTCCTAGTGGGGCTGCAGACAGAGGAAGTGTAAAACAAGACGGCTCTATCTCAGACCTTATCGCTCTCTCCCTGCACCAGAAAGCACAAGACGGAACGGCGCTTTGACAAAAAAGGTGGTTTAAAAAAAAAAGAGAGACAACCCCTCCTCCCTCCACACACACACACACACACGGCCTGAAAGCCAAACCACCCCGGCGAGAAAGCCACATTCACGCCTGTATATTTTATTCATTAGACGACAGGGTAAAAAAAAAAAAAAAAGGAGTTTTACTCGCGCGTTCGCCGAGGTGTAAGAAGTATAATTACATTTCAGGCGTTCATCCCCAGCTTGCGGCGGGGTGTTTTCTTTGTCTCGGATCGGCTCCGACAAACACTGACGAGCTGTATCGCAGCAAAAAAGACAAGCACCGGCTTTTTAAGTACCGTGTCGTTTCGCCGCGGCCCCTGCTTTCATCTAAGTGGGGAGAACAGCAGAACAGAATGAAGACAGGCGAGGGAACGGCCCCTAAAAGGGCTTTAACCACACTTAAGTTGCCATGGTTACTAATTGAATGCGTGTACGGGGCAGGCTAGCTCTTCACTTTGCGCCTCCCGGGATGAGCGTATACCGGGGGGGGGGGATTTCAATAACACGATCGAATTTATGTTCCCTTTTCTGCTAAAATACACAATATGCTCTCGCGCTGTTTTCCCCCCCTCAGGCAAGTGTCCGCTAACTTTTTGAAAAAGCCTCTCTGATGGGGGGGGGAAGGTGAGGGGAATTTAAAAAAACGAGGAGAGCGACCGCAGCTGTTTGGCAGCTCTTCAGGACGGGCTTAAGTGGCGTGATATCAGAAAGCCGGCTGGAACCGGACCAGGTGGTGGGCGAGATTTGCATAAAAGATACAACAATCAAATGCAAAAAGGGATTTTCCGATTTCCTGATCGATGCTCGGGCTTTTTGACCAGAAACCCCGAACTATCTCCGTCACACTATAAAGAAATTCCCCCGGAAACCTTATTTTCCGTCTTATGTCAGCAGTCGTGTTTTATCCAAACTCGCTTCATCCGACGATTCATAACTTGCCCCGCATATCTCACCAAGTAAGATATGGCGGGCAGTCAGGCGTGAAAGAATATCCTCCAGTGAAGGCTGCGATAGGGATAGAGAGACAATATCATGATATAAAAAAAAAAAAAAATTGTACTCAACTAGAGCAAGCCAGACATGAATCAGACGCTTCGTGTTTTGATTTCCAACCAAAAAGTTTAACGTTAAACCTCACCATTATTTCATTTACAAGAAGTGAACACAATTAGAGAATGTAGATGACTGTTTTGATCCTAGTTTCACTGTCATCTCTCTACCTACAGTACAGATAGTCATGGAATTCTGGACAATACAAATATTCTCAGATTTGGGTCTGAGAGACAAAATCTCATCAAATGAGGGCCCTTGATATGAAAAAGGTTGAGAATCACTGGCTTAGTCTGTCTTCCTCTCTCATTGTAGGAGAGGAAAAACAATGTATATCAAGATGTAAAATTCCATGACTTTTCCATGACTTTCCATAACTAAGTCCAAGCCCTTCCATGACCTAAACACGTTCGTTTTTTAAGCCTCGTTTCCACCCCAGCTGGGCTGAAACTTGATCAAATTCCCTGACTTTCCTTATCTGGAATACACCTCTATACACACCCACCGGACATTTCATGACCAGTGGGACCCTGAATATATGCCTCTATCTGTGTGCTGAGAGCGTAGCATATACCTACGCTTTTGTGCGTGTGTGTGTGTGTGTGTGTTTCGCTGGATTATCATTTATTGTGTTGGCTGGAGGGTTAGGGGATCAGACATGGCGATTAGCCTGCCACTAAAGGCCCTTTGGCTGCTTAATCTGTTGTACGGGGGCCAAAGCAGCAGTCTCCGATGAGCGGCTGGCCAACAGCAGCCGCGAGCACACACACACACACACACACTGAGGTATTATATTAAAGTCTCCACGCCAAAATGAACCTTTACACGAATGAATCAAAAGGAAGTTCTTTTTCCGAAACTGTCTGATCCCCGGCTGGCAGAGGAGGCGGGAGATTAGCCAAACTTTCTCTCCCCCCCCCCCCCCCCCGCGGAACGAATCGGACAAACGTCGGGTGAACGTTATTTAATGGCTTCGTCTCTCCGAGTGAAATGAGGTCGGAGCGGTATAGGAGAAGAAATCGCAGGTGTGTCTGTGCTGGGGGGGTGGGGGGGGGGGGGGGGGGGGGAGGAGCCGGAGCTGTTCTCAGATCAGCTCGGAAGTGGATGCGGACAGATGTGTGCGGTTAGCGTCGATGGACTGCGAGGTAAGCTGTGGCGAGGAATCAGTGCGTGCCGTGATTGGTGTGTCTCTGCCTCTGTGTGTGTGTGTGTGTGTGTGTGTGTGTGTGTGTGTGAGGTGATGTGTTGCCAAATAGTGAGTCAATCCAATCAGTTTTTCCTTGGCCAAGGGCTCACAGTGCACTGATCTGGAAAGTTCATCTGCTCTCCTGACACGGAAAATAAGCTGGTATCAAATGGACAGTAAGTGTGAGTGTGTGTGTGTGTGTGTGTGTGTGTGTGTGTGTGTGTGTGTGAGTGAGTGACCATAGTTATAAGTGGCAGGCCACTTGTAGCCATGGCTCCCCCCTGACTAGATATGAGCCAATAAGCACCCATATGTGTCCCTGTGTGTGTGTGTGTGTGCGTGTGTGTGTGTAGACGGTGAACGAGGGTCATGCTCTGCAGTTGGAAGCAGCTTGGTATTAAATGGAGCAGATGTCTTTTTTCATAGGGGTCAACACAACACACACTCTCCCATATTCTCCTTGCCCTTTATTCATCTGTCCATCCGTGTCTCTCTCTCTCTCTCTCTCTCTCTCTCTCTCTCTCTCTCTCGCACACACTTTCTCTCTCTGCCTCCATGTGTTATGGGGTGGTAGAGATGGAGAAGAAAAAGGAGGAGGTGTCTGTTTGGTTCTAGTGGCTCAGCAGGAGGCTGATGGAGCCCATTGTCCCCCAGCCAACAGTGCTGCACACTAGGGTTTGACTGATATGGGTTTTAAAGGCCGATACTGATACTGATAGTTTTGGATTAAAGCTGCTGGTAGCCGATATGTTATGCTGATTTTCAACCTTAAATTAAATTTGCCAAAAAAATTCAAAATATTCAATACTCATTCATACTCATATTCATACTCATTCTCTTTAGGGTGAAAAAGACTTTAGACCATCATAGGACACTAAAACACTCCATTAAACCCCAGGATAAAACTACTACTACTGCCACTACTACTGCTACTACTACTTCCACTACTACTTCTACTACTACCACTGCCACTACTACTACTACTACTACTTCTTCTTCTACTACTGCCACTACTACTGCTACTACAACTACTACCACTGTCACTACTACTACTACTTCATCTTCTACTACTGCCACTACTACTGCTACTACAACTACTACTACTGCCACTACTACTGCTACTACTACTACTACTACTACTACTACTACTACTGACACTACTACTACTACTACTACTACTACTGCTACTACTGCCAATACTACTGCTACTACAACTACTACTACTGCCACTACTACTGCTACTACTACTACTACTACTGCCACTACTACTGCTACTACAACTACTACTACTGCCACTACTACTGCTACTACTACTACTACTACTGACACTACTACTACTACTACTACTACTACTACTGCTACTACTGCCAATACTACTGCTACTACTGCCACTACTACTACAGCTGCTGCTACTGTTAATTATATTCATGCATGCTTGTGTTGCTTCTGAATCTGATCAAAATGTCTCATTTGAATCATTTCAGAACCAGTAGTATTGATCAATTCTACAATAGATATGCAATCAATCAAACTGCATCATATCCATCATATGATTGGGGTATTTGCATGTATTTCCCTAAATGCAAACACATGAATTCAGACTCTCATATTTGAGGAAAAAATGTCTCGTCTCAATTGCAGTATTAATTGTAAATATAAAAAAAAAAAAAAAAGGTAAAACTGGTGCTACCAGGTTTCTGCCTGACAGCTGCTCTGGGTGTACAGTACCTGACCGCACCCAAAGGACAACTGTAATCCTGCTTTGATCTACAGTGGAGAGCGGAGGAGCGGAACTGAAAATATGTTGTGTTTCCTCTGTGGTGGCTGCATGAAGGCTGCTGACACACACACACACGCACACACACACACACACACACACACACCCACACACACACGCATATTTCACTGGCTATCACTAACTAGGTTTCCATCCAACGGTCAAGCAAAATTAGGTTAGGAGTAAGGTGTGTTTACATCAGACATAACAACATAACATAACATAACATAACATAACATAACATAACATAACATAACATAACATAACATAACATCATAATGGAGACATGTAATACAGCAGGTTTGATAAGGTATTTCACAGATATTTTTGCAGATGGAACTGAAGCATCCGCCGGGCCGATGATGCTGAGCCTACATCGTTATTTATTCCGCAAATGCGTCTCCGTCACTATTTATCGCATAATTTCCTCCGTCGGCAAAAAAAAAACTTTCCCGCTTCAAGCGAGCGTGAGAAACTTTTTTTTTTTTGCAATATCGGAGGAAATTTCCCCTCTGCCATTATTGAATTTTTGCCATTTCCATTCAGCTTTTCCTCTTCCGATACATCTTAATTTGCAAAGAAAAAAAAAAAGAAAAAAAAGAAAAGAGACTTGGATGGAAACCCAGCTGCTGTTTGTCTGTCTCCTCTCCTCCAATCTCCGGCCTCCTATTACCTCCTCTGCCTAACCAGCCTCACAATCCCTCTAGAGACTCCGAACCATGCCTCTGTCTATATTTAGCCCTGCCACAGGCACAGTGGGTGTGTGTGTGTGTGTGTGTGTGTGTGTGTGTGTGTGTGTGTGTGTGTGTGTGTGTGTATACTGTACTTTATACATATATCAGGGTTGCAGGAAGGGTAGTGATAGTTAAAGTTGATGAAAAATGACTAGAACCATTTTTGAGGTATGGGGAGATATGTGAGCGGTTGTATTAAAGCCTGTCAATCATTGAGAGAGAGAGAGAGAGAGAGAGAGAGAGAGAGAGAGAGAGAGAGAGAGAGAGAGAATAGAAGAATAGCCTGACATTGAATGCGTAAAGATGAGTCGGGAACAAATAAAGGAGACGAGAGGGGAAAGGAAGGAGAAATAGTGATAGTCAGCTTTCATTGATTTGCACAGACACACACACACACACACACACACACACACACACAGATACGGTCGACTTAACAGGATACCGGTTGTTACTGTTGAATGCATTTAAATGAATCTGCGCACACGTAAAAAAGTCTAATCATTTCCCCTGTGTGGTAAGACCGTTAATAAGCTTTAATCCAATTAACGTAAACCTCATTTACCGCCCACTACCACACTGATCACTGCCAGACACAGCCATGGATTGACACACACACACGCACTCACACACACACACACACACACACACAGCCTCCTAGCGTCAGACCGAGACCTGTAAGATCAGAGCAAACCTCTGAGACGATGCCAAGAATTCACATAGACTTACAATGGAGACCCAGGAATTAGACATGTGTAGCGTTGCCGTAACGTTAGCGTAACATCTTTCATTTCAACCCAATGTTACAGCTACATGTGTCCATTGTAAATCTATGTGAATTCTTGGCGTGATTTAAGAGATTTCATCAGATCTCACAGGTGCTGAAAGTATTGGCTCACTAGGATAACAAATCCATTGTTTCAGTCTGTATTCATCAGTTGGTGAGTGTGTGTGTGTGTGTGTGCACAAGACGCATCATCAAGGTCAACTGTATGTGTGCACACTGTCAGCATGTCAGCATCAGGTGGCAAATTGTTGGGACAGCGCGGTGTCAATCACCGGACTTGAGAAGTGACTCAGGCTGATCTGGTGCGGCTCAGTTTAGCCCCGTCTCGCCTTAAGCTACAGCCATCGCCGGCCCAGCCAAAGCGAACAGACAGGCAGTGTCTGGGAAGGCAGCGGTGATTGTAACTGACATCATCATAACCGAGCGCTGATGCGAGGCGACACTAAGGTGACAGAGGACTGGATTTCACGGAGGCGTTTACGACATGATCCACTATACCGTTGGGGCCCCCCCCGAAAAATCAAACCAACCAAATTCGAGAGAAAACGCCAAATCTATACCGCTCGGAAATAGGGTTTCTCTCGCACCGATTCCCCTCCGCTTTGCCTGTATTTCACGGCGAGGCTGGCGCGGCGGGCGAGGGACCAGAAAAAGACGAGGGGGGGATCAGAGGAGGGTTTAGCGAAGCTGGCACGGCCTGACAGAGCGGCGAGGCGCTCGGCGATGCCAGCATCTGAAAATACCAGGTTTTTTTTTTTTTTTACTTTTCATTAATCTCTCGTCTGGTGCATCATCCAAAACTCTTACTCATCCCTCTTGTCACCCTCGTGAGGGGGAGGAAGTGATGAGGCTAACTTAGGTGAGAGAGGAGGAGGAGGAGGAGGAGGAGGGAGAGATAGATTGCGGAGAAGGGGAGAATGGATGGGAAGAAAGAAGGGGGTGTCTAGCCCAGTCTCATCCTGGAGGACGAGACAATAAATCTATTCCGCCGTCAGTTTCTTCCTACCTTCCCTCGCCGCCAGGCCTTTGATGCGTACCTCGCTCCACTGACCAGCTTTTGATGTGATTAATTGGAAAGCCCCCCCCCTCCTAATGCTGCAGCGGTGACCTGTGACCCCTGAAGTCGGCTGCTGGTTTTCATGCCGCGCGAAATCCTTGTTAATGAGCTGGATTGCGGCTCTGCTCCCAGCTTCACTCTGCTGTAAAGCTCGCTCTCCCTCACTCACTTCATCATTGCTGTGATTCTAACTGTCATTGTCATGGTGGTAGATCAGCTGTCCTTCACTGCAGTGTTGGGGTACTTTGAAAGTCTAGCTGTACAAACTACCAGTTAACTTCGCATTGGAAGAAGCTGAGCTACAGCAAAGCTAGTAATAAACTACTAAAAATATATTTGAACTACCACTATATGGAAGACCAGATGTGACATTATTCAATTGAAATCATAAAATGGAATTGTAATTTTATTTCCCATATATGTGCGCATAATGTATGACAAAATAAAAATTTTAATTACATTTTTATTTTCATGTTGGAAAATGCATTATTACTGCCAAAATGAAAACTCCATTGATATTTAATTTTCCATATTCTTTGGAGTACATGAAAAACTAAATGTCAATGGAGTTTTCAGTTTTATTTTGGCAGTTTTCCAACATGAAACTGAAAATTGGATTATTTAATTTTCATTTTGTCATATATTATGCGTACATACAGTATATGGGAAATGAAATTACAATTCAATTTAATGATTTCAATTGAATAATGTCACATCTGGACTTCCATACCACCAAGCTACTGCCAAACATACCTAAACTACTAGTTTAATTACACATAGAGAAACGACTCCCAACACTTTAATACAAATAGAATTGACTGTCATCTCCATTGCTGAGAGACACAGTCAATCATTTTGCTTCCCCGGCTTCATGATAAATGCTGTGCCATCTGACCTTTGACCCCATAAGGATGTTGAAGAGCGCGACAGATAGACAGGGGGAGGTTTATGAGGGGTTATGACTTAATGACAAAGCTATAAGTCTAATAATCTGCAACATTTTGATATGCGGTTTGTTGTTCTCTATTGCCGATTGAAAGGGAGAACCAGGAGGGAGAAGAATGATGAGATGTAATAATATGTTGTGGGAGTGGGGAGAAGCAGAGGGGCTTGGCAGTATTTTCTGATGGCAGCTTGTGTGTGTGTGTGTGTGTGTGTGTGTCCTTCTATCCTTGTGAAGAACCAGTTTTAGACTTGCGTGACGATATTTTGATCGCTCCGCAGTTCTTCAAGAGGTTACTTTAGGATTCAGACTTGGGTTTAGGGTTAAGGTTAAAAATTCTGATGAGAATACAATGGAGAAAGACTCGATTTGTATTAAATAATTGATCAAATTTAGTCGGAGACTTGGATTATGCTGCACAAGCTGTATGGACATTTTTGCTCTTTTTGAAGTAGATAATCACCGAATTTTAATTTTTGGGTGAACTGTCCCTTTAAGGTTAGTTTAGGATGGGAGGTTAGGGAACAAATGTTGTCAGTAGAAGGTCCTCACAAGACAAACATATGTGTGCGTGTGTGTGTGTGACTCACTTCACCACCTATACCAGCGACTGTCTCCAGCTGCCTTGTAGGCGTCTCGCTCTCTTTCTTCATGCGCCTCTGCTCTTTATCTCTCCCCACCTCCTTTCATTCAACCCTTTGTCGCCGTCTCGCTCTCCACCCTCGCCCTCTCTGCCTTTGCGCACTAGGCTGTGTGATTTTATTTCCATCCTCAGTGTCTCCAATTCCTCTTTCACCTCCAGGTTGGCAGGTTGGTTAACACACTCGTGTAAGCTTTACGCACCCCCTTCTCTCTCTCTCTCTCTCTCTCTTTCACTCCCGCTATCTTGTGAGCTGCGTAATGAGTCGATGGGATACCTTGCACTTTAAAAATCCTCTGGTGCACAGGAAGTGATGTGTTTTACATTCCTTTTCTCTCTATATATGCTTTCTCTTGGCCAAATCATACGCGAGTACCATATTTAATTCCCCCACTATGCTGATGACACCCAGCTATACCTCCCTCTAAAACCCAATGATCTGTGCTCCTGGAAGAAATGTTTTCTATTCAATCAAATGTTGGATGGTTTGTAACTTCCTCCAACTCAGCGAGAGCAAGTTGAAGTAGGTAATATTTGGCCAGTTGTTTGGAATAAATAGAAGAAGAACTGGGCAGTTAGCATGACCAGCGATAGCCACCATGGCTGAACAGACAAAGAAAAGAGCGCCACCTACACAAAGTCAGACAAATCCAAGGCACAGTACTGGACACACTGTTTGATTGACAGGTGATCTCTGGGAAGTGCAATGCAGAGACACCACAGTAATGAGCACTTAGCACCAAGATGGAGACCAAGTATTTTACCCTTTTCTTCTTTCACCTCCAGGTTTGTTAACACACTCGCACAAGCTTTACACAGCCCCTCTTTTTCTCTTTCACGCCAGCCATCTTGTGAACCATGTAATTAGTAGGTGGGATACCTTGTACTTTAACAAAGGGACTACAGATGCCTTCATTTGCATTTAGCCTCCCCCGACGGCGGCTAAAAATAGGCCACGGCTACAATATATTGGAACTAAATTAACAAAGCGCAGCGTTATATCAGTCATCCACTGGAATAGCTCCCACTGTAACCACTACCCAGATAGTCCTCTGAGATCATGTTCAGTTCCCCACTGCGAACATCCCTAGGCCATGTGTGACAGAGCATTAGCATGCATCTGTGTTCAGTGATGTGTGTGTGTGTGTGTGTGTGTGTGCGCGAGAAAGAGAGAGAGAGAGAAAGGCAGACAGAGAGAAAGCGAGAGATCTGAAGGATGAAGATGAGATGAACTGGAATCTCGAGATAAAGCCGTTTTTATACACTTCTCCGCTCTTTTCATCAAGTATAGGGTAGCTTTGAGGAGGGGGGGGGGCAGGGGGGCGGTAGATAAAAAGAGGCAGTAACATATGAAAGCTGAATGCTTTGCTCTAGTAAAAGCTAATAGACACAGATGAAGCCCAAGGTCGTGAAAATCACCACCATTACGAGACCCGTATCCAACGGCTTGGCAACGATCCTGAGAGAAAGGGCTCTATGAAACTTCATGAGAAAAAAAAGGTTACTCCATAATGCCGTTTGCAACTGCGCTCCCTCACCAGACTCTTTAAAAAGAAGGAACAAAACTGAGCAAACCGGGTCGGTGTAGTCCCTCATGTGCCATCTCTCCCTTTTACTGTTCTCTTTTCTCTTCAATCAGTGGCAGAGGCAATTTATGTGGGGCTGTAGTAAAGCTGTGGCCTTGACTGCTAAGATGCAGTACAATGTTCTCTGTGTCTGAAGCCCGTCCTCTATAAAACCGGGAGATGAGGAGACTCCCATAAAGCGAGGTCCATCATTAGCTCTTTGTGCTGTAAAACACACAGGCTACGGTCTGGCCTCAACACTGATGAGAGCAACTGAAAGGAACAAAATGAGCGGCGGGGTATGCAAAGTGGATTCCGAACTTGGGTGTGTATTGTGATAGAATGTGTATGCATATGAGATGAGACAACTGACTGGTGTTTGTGCGCGTGTGTGTGTGTGTTCATTCCGGAGAGCTATAACCCGTAGAGAAGAAAGACATCGCTATCTCTTTTCTCCAGTCCCCTTGTTGTCCTGCGTTTTTTTATCTCAAGGAGATGGAAAGAGATGAAAGAGTTTCACACCTCCCCCATCCCCCCGCCCCCTTCTCCCTCTCCACTCCAGCACAACTCTGATTGCCACTTCTTTCTTTTGTATTCTTTTCTAGTCTTTCTCTGCTATCTGTCAATGAGGAGCATCCTCTGCTGATACTGGAGCTGTAGTCGAGACGACCTTCGTCGCATCCAAGTCAATTCAGCCGGGTTCAAGTCAAGAGGGTGAAAACCAAGTCAAGACTGAGGCCAGAACAAATCGAGTCCTAAGGCCAAGACCAAAATAAGCAGTGTACGTGTCTTTACAAATGTACAAATATTGATTAATATGTTTTTTAAAGGAATACAGTAATTTTTTGGGTTAGATTGAGAGATTTAGTGGTTAACTGATGAGAACATAGACCACTGGCTCCAGTGCTCCATGCTAACACTTTAGCATACACTATGTGATATTAGGGCACTAGCAACCACTGAATGGTTGCTTAACTGAAGCAAGTCCAAAAATAGACCTAGCTACATCAGCTATATTGAGTTAATGATATTTAATTTATAAATGTATGAATCTACAGGCCATATAATAAAAACCACTAACATTTTTTATTACTAATATTTCAGTCTTCTTACTTTGGATAATGCTAGTGGCCTACGATCACTCAAGATAGTGTAGCCCTATGCTAAAGTGTTAGCATGGACCCTACTATCAATCAACATAGCGTATGCTAAAGTGTTAGCATGGAGCCAATGATCTACTGGGGACACAGATGATTTTGGTGTCAACGGCCAACAGGCCATCTACCAAAACCTTGCAAATCTCTCAAAACTCTGTATTTATACCCTTTTGATTTTGAGGATCATTATATACACAGGTGTCTACAGGTGAAATCCATTCATCCATCCATCAAATCCATGAAATCCATCCATCCTAAACAACTTCAAAGCTAAAGTTAAAAGGTGGCTCCTGGAAAAGGTCGTAGAGTAAGGGTTAAAGATGCTTGTCAACTAGATTGTATTGTAAGGATTTTAGATACTTTTTTTTACCATTAAACTGTACGTGTGCTGTATGTCCCTATGTGTACTGTATGTCTAAGAGCAAGGACCACAATGGAAATAAGTCTGCGACTTTTTGTGTATTCCTTGATGATTTTAGAATGCATGTATAAGGTACAATGTATTTTAATCTATTGTCAAATAAACTAAACTAAACAAAAAAACCCATTCAATTGCTTGTAGTGAGGGAAGGAAATAAACTAAATACTAATTACCCATTTTTCCTTTTAAATCATTTTAGATGGGCAGGAAAAAAGCATCCAACCAAGACAAGTCCAAGACTCGAGTACTACAGTGCTGGCTGCTGCAGAGTGAATAATGGCACTTGTCTCTCTTTTTGTCTTTCTCCATTCTCCATATCTACCTCCTCCTCACCATTTCTCCCCACCTGTTCTCCCCCTCCTGGCTAAAGTATTTTGCCTCATCAAGTTTTAATGAATGGTTAAAGCGAGCTTAAGTTTCTAAAAGATCCCTCTAAGCCATGGAAACATTTTCTTCGCCGTGTACGACACGCTAATGAAGAAGTTCATGTGAGTGTACATGCTTGTGTGTGTGTATGCGCAAGTCTGTGTCTGCCAGTGCTGATTCAATATGCAGCGTGAGTATCTTCATGTGACATGAATTAAATGTTAAGTGGAATTTAAATGTGAATGCGTGCTGTGCATGTGTGATATACGGCATGTGCGTGTGTGTGTGTGTGTGTGTGTGTGTGTGTGTGTGACAGTGTGTGTAATGTGAGCTTCTTTAGCAGAGGGATGAGTAGAAATCCTAGGGGGGTGACGGAGTTAATTAAACACAGAGGACATACAGGCTGCTGATATATGCACTGGTGAGAGCTCACACACACACACACACACACACACACACACACACACACACACACACACACACACACACAGGTGCACACATATGCATGCATACACATTGATTGCATGCCTCGCTTGTCACATCCAATCTAACTTTGACTTCATTTGCATGAAGTGATATTCATATTTATTGTGTTCATACTACAGAAGAAAAACAGGTCGGTCTTTATGAGAGGAGTGTTTTGTTAGTCTGGTAATGTGAACATTAAAAGTACGCACACACACACACACACACAAACCAAAGCTACCAAAGCTACTGCACTTAGCTTTGGAAAAAAGCTTTTTATCTGCAACGGTGTTAATCATTTTCTCGGCACTTTAGATTGAACAATTTATCTTTATCCTGAGGAGCTTAGGCTGGATACTCTCTCGCAAATCAACACAAGGCAATCAAGTGCAAAAGAATGTAAATCTAGGCTAACTGCCATTTCAGACAAGGAAATTGCCCGTAATTGTGTTTGCGGTAAGGAGCGGCGCACCTCGACAAAGACGCTCGCTACATCGCTGCGAGGTGTTTCCCTTTCAGTGAGTAAACAACTTCTCTACATATTGTTCCGAGCCGGCCCAGAAAGAGCTAATGGCAAATCAGATTGGAGCGTTTCTCTTTTCTCTTGTGTGTGTGTGTGTGTCTCTGTGTGTGTGTGCTTGAATTGCTGAATATACTGTACATCAGTGCTTATAAATGACCGCCTCCTCCTCGCTTCATGAACACATAACACACACACACACAAGCACAGGAAGTCTACCATTACTCTAGAGCAGTGGTTCTCAACCTTTGTCCTATCAAGGACCGCTAATTTAGTCCACATTAGGACCACGGACCCCCATTTGATGAGATTTTGTCTCTCAGACCCAAAACTGAGAATATTTTTATTGTTAGATATGATTTGTCCAGAATTCCATGACTGTCTGTATTGTAGGTAGAGGTAGACAGTCAAAGTAGGATCAAAACAGTCTTTTCTTCTACATTCTCTAGTTGTGTTAACTTCTTGTAAATAAAATAATGGTGAAGTTTAACAATTCATCCATTTGCTGGGGACCCCCTGGAACCCCCTCGTTGAGAACCACTGCTCTAGAGATTAGATAGCTGGGCTTGTGACAAGAAGGTTGCTGGTTTGAATCCCTGGACCGGCTGGGAAAAGTGTGGGTTTAGAAAGTGAAGGAGTAAGCCTGCATTCAAGTGGTGTCAGATTTACAGTTTGGGCGAGTTTCCGACCAGGAAGTGCCACATGAGCACCTTACCATGTCGGATGATCAAGTCGGAGAAATTGGGATTGTAGCTGCGGAATTGGGACGCAATCGCTCTTTCCAACATGGCCGAACAGAGCAGAACGTGAGTTGTACGTAAACGTAAGAAATTTCATACAATAAAGCCGAAAATGAACCACAAGTACAAATTTAAAAGACGTGGATATTCCTTGATACTATAGTGCTACGACATTCAGTTTCCTGCGGTATTTACATTCATAATCCCCTGAAATTGCTGAAGCTTTGTTGCTAGCTAGGCTACTGCTAGCTCAATTGCTGACGTTAGCCTAGAAAGCTGGCAGTGTGTGTAAACAGTAGGAAATTTTCCACCTGAACGCAAACTACTCAGATGGACAAGTTGTGACGTATTCCCGACTCAAATTACAAATTATTAACAGTCTCCCCACCTTCAACAACTACTAGGCAGCTGCCAGTGTGAATGTGTGTAATATGTGAATGTGAAGCAGGCTGTCGCTGGAAAAGAGCACAGAGCTCAGTCCACCTTAAATGTTGGAAAGACAGTGACTATGTATTTCTCTAACAAACAAAGACGTAAATGGACAAAAAATAAAAAAATGTTGACGAGTTCAAATATTTGGATCCCACACTGAGTTTTAAGAAGCATATAAAAAGATGAGCCAAACACTGAAATATAATCTAGCCAATTTTATACATATCCGAAATTCGCTTACAACTGAGGCATCTAAGATCTTTTCAAATGCAATGATTTTTTCTCACTTTTCTTACTGTATGTCGTGTTGGTCTCAGGCAAACAAGACAACCTTAAAGCCGCTTGAGTCTCTTCATAAACAAGCCCTGAAAATATTTGATAGGAAACCACGACAATATCACCACTGCCACATTATCTCTCAATATAATATGTTAAACTTTGAAAATGCAATCATGTATTCAGATATCCGTATGGTGTTCAAACTAATCCACAATGCTGCTCCCCGACCCTTGAAGATCTTTGTCCAACTCTGCTCCGAGAACACCAGCAGGACTACGAGGTCGACCTCAAGGGGGGAGTGTAGAGTTCCCAAAAGAGGCTCTGCCTACGCTCAATCCTCCTTTTCATTTAAAGCCATAAAGCAATGGAACAAACTTCCCACTGACCTGAAAGTCTGTACAGATCTCCACACTTTCTCATGCGAAGCTAAGAAATGGATTGTAAATAACCAATCATGCCTACATTAGTCTACTACTTTGCTACTACTAATTTATTATTCAAAGTAGCATAATGTGATCTCACATATTGTGCAGTGTGTGTATGAAATGTGGTGATGTGACTAGATGTGATTTTTTGTGCTTCAACATGTACTTTGTAATTTATTGTATTTGTGCTGTATTTTATGCCGACCTGCCCTGGGACTGCAGATGGAAATTAGCAAATAGCTACAATCTGGTGCTTTTCTCTTTTCTGAGATCAATGTTCTCTTTTGCACATGGTCCCTGACAAATAAACTTAATAAACTAAACTAAACTTCCCCTGGATAAATACAGGCTCAAATAATAATACAAATAATACACTTTCCCATCTACCCAACCCTGCACCAAACATGCTACCACTACTTTAACCCACTGTGCATCTGTGACAAGGCCGGCTGAGAGGTGCGTGCCGGTCTGACGCGGTGAATAATTGAACCGGCGATACCAGAGAACTGTGAATAAAGGATCAGTGGCGTGGCCTGACTTTCTTGAGCAGACTTTAATTAGATAATGGCCGGGCCTTCTGGGAGATGTGGTTTCTTCGCAGGCCTGTTTCTTTGCGATAAGCTCCTGTGTTAACACGGGGGCCCGCGCAGATCAGTATCCAGGTGGAACACCCGCGGAAGGGATCCACAACATCCAGGCTGATACTATAGATAGACCGAGGGAGGGGTAGCGGCCGGTTTAGGGTTCGACCGAGGAAGGAAGAAAAAAACAGAGAGAGAGAACAACTGAGATATAAGTCACCAGTGTATGTGTGAGTGTGTGTGTGTGTGTGTGTTCTCCCATAGCCCAGGCTAATTACAGCTCTTCTCATTGCATCGCCTCACTGTTCTGGACACTCGCTTCGTTAGTCCGATCCACCCTCCAGGCTCGTGGGAAGGATGAGGCCATGCCACTTCTCTCTCTCTCTCTCTCTCTCTCTCCATCTACGCCTGTACGCCAGGCCAAGACGTAATCCAATCAATCTTAATGAATACGATTGGAATTTAAGAGATGATGGTGGGTAATGGTTGTGGTGTACTCACAAACTGCCTGGCACTTTAGTTTTATCTTGGGTGAGGCTTAACTTCTCTGTTTTTTCATAGAATTCCCCAAAAATTCCCCGACTTTCCCCTGTCTGGAATACACCTCCCCAAATTCCGTGATCACAATTCCATAAGCGTTACAGCTCTGTTACTGCGTTACTTAAACCTTAATCGCTTTTCTTTTCTCTCCTTTGAAATTTTGGATTTTAAAAAAATAATAAAAAAAATGAAATCCCTGTTTTTTCGGCTATTAGCTACAAAAGCGAAACAAAAGATGGAGGGTGAGGGAGAGATGCAGACTTTCACCAGCTTGACGTTTTCCCATTACTTTGAATTTATCTCAGTCAAGGATGCAAAGAACATTATGGTCTGTTGTAAACTTAATTGTAGGGGGAGCAAAACGCTTTCCACAGCGAAAAACACAACATCCAATTTATCAAAGCATCTAATACGCAACACAGGGATGTGAAACTACTGCCAACAAAACGGAAAGCAATGTAACGAGTAATGGAACTAATTACTTTTTAATTTTTAATGTAATTGATTACATTTTCCGAGGAACTTGCCCAACACTGTCTGTGATATTCCAGGAATTCCAGGACCGGTGCGGAACCCTGCTTCTATCTCTCACTTCTCTTTTGCAGTCTTTCTGTCTTGCTCACACTCATGCAAACACACACACACACACACACACACACACACACACACACACACACACACACAATTGAGGCCGAGACACCCAATCCGGGAGCTTATTACGGCTCTACACTCGAAGCCCCGACCCCCGGACCGCGACCCCTGTCAGAAATTTAGCCCCCAAATCAAGGGAAGAGAAGGAACGAGGGATGAGATTTAGAGACGACAAGGCTTTCGGCGGCACCAGATTAACGGCCCCGTCTACAACGGCCCCCGCTATTTACCGGGACTTATCACAGCCATGACAGATCGCCCACTCAAACGCGGCGCTATTAGCGGGGCGAGGGAGATTAGCTCCGATGTGCTCTGGGGTCTCTTTAACGTGACGGGCCGCTATCGGAACATCTCCCGCTCACAGGCCGGGGTTTCTCTTTGAATGTTCTACATGGCGGTATCTATAGCGGCGGGGCGGGGGGAGGGAGGGGGAGGGAGGGGGGAGACTGTCAGCTGGAAGCAATGGACTATCAATAAGTGTCAATCATCTCTGTTGAAGAGCGCTATGCTTGATTTAAGGCGAGGCAACACAGGGGAATGTGGCGATTTTGGCTGGATTGGTTAATTTTGAGATATTACAATCCTTTGATTCTAGAACTACTGTACTTTCAGAAAATCTACAAAACAATAATTTAAAACAACTATAAATACTTAGTTTATATGTTTTTATACCAGCTGCATCAAGTACACCAAGCACAAAATGTGCAAAAAAAAAAAAAAAAATTCAATTGATTAATGGCCATTTTAAAAATGACTGATGAAATGATTTTTCAACTGAACTTGCAGATATGGCTGTTTTGATATCTTTTGTCATCAATTTTATGGGTATTTTACATTAAAAAATCTGCAAAACTCTGAGATTTTCATCATATTAGGAGTATTTTGTAAATAATTCATGAAAAATAAAAATAAAAATGCAAATCCTTCTGTGAATTACCACCTATTTAGTCATTCATCAGAAGGAAACAGGAAAATGCACCCTGACTTCATCCACTGAGAAAAAGTCTTCTGATATGCAAATTCACATGTTTTATGAAATATGAGCTATTTTGAATATGTTAACAAAATAATTAAGTCATAATGCACAAAGTGTTTGGATTTGTGTCCATATTCAACAAATATGGATTAAATGATGAAATGTCAGGATTTCATAGGATGAAAGGACAGAATTAAAGGCGACTACGAGAGAATCACCCAAATTTGCATGTATTCAGTGTTCCCACCACAATTTTATTCTTATCAGGGTGGAAAAGCTTCTGAAACAGCATTTAGTCCATCATGAGACACTAAAACTCTCCACTGAAACCCGGGATAATGAGAATAACAACACATACTTGTGCATACTTGTGTGGAATCTGATCAAAATGTCTCAGAATCAGTTCAGGTTAAGCTCTTCCCATCAATTCTACAATAAATATGTAATCAAGCAAACTCTATCATATCAGAGGTGGATGACACTGACTGGACCAGATATGATTTTTAATAAAAATCCAGTATCGGCTTGATATATCGGTCTAACCCTAACAACTACACCAAACTGAGAAGCGCATCAGAAGGGTAATTTCTCGCCGCGCGGACGCTCCACTTCGGCTACTTTCCACCGACCGACTTGAGCAACTGACATTCGTCTTCATTCACGTCTCTCACTGCCTCCTCTCTTAGTCTGTGCTCGGTCAGTGGCTCCGGGTTAATCGCCGTTCAGCAGACGCCCCAAAAACACCGGAGCCGAGCAGCAGCAGCTGGCTCCACCACCAGCCAGGAGCCACGCGAACAAACCGAGATTTACTCTCCCACTGCGCCCGCCTCTGAAATCGCTGTATTTATGTCCACATAAGCACCACTCTTCTCCCCGGGCGTTCTGGGTACCTGATTAAACACACACACACACACACACACACACACACACAGACAAAGCGAGCGAGCCACCGAGAAGCCGGGGGGAAAAGATGAATAGAAGGTGTTAAGCGAGGAGCCCGAGTAAGAAAAAAGGAGGAAGGATGGAGCTGGAGAGAAAGAAGGCGTGAGAGGCGTGTGGCGGAGAGAGGGAAGTCAATGCGCAAGAGCAATAACATAGTTTCATTAAGGCAGCCACAAGCTGAGCCAAACAATCTGCAATAAAAAATGGCCTGGTGCGGGGGGTCTCATCTCTCTCTCTCTCTCTTCTGCTAAACTCCTCCCTCCAATACAAAATGAGCCTGGGAGGCCAGAAGAGAACAGAAGAGAAACAACGCTATGGGAGACGCCTCCACTTGAAGACACCACACACACACACACACACACACACACACACACACACACACACATTAGCCAGCACAGCATTCCTTCCCCTGGAACCCACTGGAGGGCTATGTAATAGTTATGATGATAAATAATTATAGTGCCGATGGTGGCAGCTCAAGTGCGGCGAGAGAAAGTGGCTCCGATAAATGAACCTGGAATGCCAATGCAGAGCGGTGGCCGGGTGGGGTGGGGGGGGTGGGGGGGGTACACTTTGGTACAGTAGGTTTTCTATTGGAGGTGAGTGTGTGGAGAGACACTAAATTGACAGAAAAAGAAGAGCCGCAGTGATTAAAGCACAGGTTTTCATGACTTTAGCCCCGGGAGTGGAGGATGAGCGTATAGTTGTCATGGAGCTGATGCATTCCCATGGCAGCCGTGACGTGCCGGCCCATCTGTGGTTGTGTGAGGGAAGACTTGTTTGTGTGTGTGTGTGTGTGTGTGTGTGTGTGTGTGTGTGTGTTCTCGTACTTGTATGCTTGTGAGAAACAGTGTGAGTTTTAGGCTGTCGGAGTGATGACATTTTGGCTGGTCCTCACTTCATCTAGGGGCTAGTTTAGGATTAGGACCTCGGGTTTAGTATTAAGATTAGCATTAGGGTAGTACAGTGATTCTCAACCTTTTTCATATCAAGGACCCCTAATTTAGTCCACATTAGGGCCACGGACCCCCAATTGATGAGATGTTATGTATTGTTAGATATGATTTTGTCCAGAATTTCATGACTATCTGTATTGTAGGTAGACAGTGAAACAGAGAGACTATGATCAAAACAGTCATTCTTCTACATTCTCTAATTGTGTTAACTTCTTGTAAATGAAGTAATGCTGAAGTTTAACAATTCATGAATTTGCTGGGGACCCCCTGCCACCCCCTCAAGGATCCCTTGTGGTCCCCGGACCCCACGTTGAGAACCACTGGATTAGTTTAGGGTTAGGATTTAGGTTTAGGATTAAGATTAGCATTAGTTTAGGGTAAGGGTTAAAGTTAGTTTAGGATTAGGATTTAGGTTTAGGATTAAGATTAGCATTAGGTTAGGGTAAGGGTTAAGGTTAGTTTAGGATTAGGAATTGGGTTTAGGGATACGGTTAGAAATAGGATTAGGAGCTGGGTTTAGGGTTAAGATCAGAATTAGGATTAGGAGCTGGGTTTAGAGTTCAATTTAGAATTAGGATTAGCCTTAATTTAGGGTAAGGGTTAAGGTTAGTTTAGGATCAGGACTTGGGTTTAGGGTTGATTCTAGGATTCAGGTTAGTTTAGGATTAGGGAATGAATGTAGTCAATGGAGGCTCCTCATAAAGTTAGAATTAGAAGGAAATGCCTGTGCGTGTGTGTATGTGTTTCTGCCCCAATGGCTTCCCTCAGGCTATAAACCGACCCCCAGCCCCCCCTCACCCCACCCCTACCCCTCCATCATCACTCGCCCATCGTCTGGCACCTCGAACCCCCCCCGAAACCTCCCCAGGCCCCCCCCCAGCCTCTCTAGTAACTCTTCTGAACGTCAAACTGGCATTTTACAGCCAGACACGCTCCTCCCCGACCGCAGCTCCAATCAACCCTCATCACTTTCCGGAAGGGTGAGGAGAATGAGAGCAAAACCTCCCTCCACCCCACCCCCCCAACCCCCCCCACCGTCAACGCTGCAGCATGCTCCTGACAGTCAGGCGTGACGAACCGTACATTCAGGACAGGAGGCGAGGCGAAAAAAACCCGACTTTGATCGCTCGACTTGAGAGAGAACGGCGGGCGAAATCGGTGTGACGGCTTGATTCACACACACACACACACACACGCACACACACACACGCCGAAAAAAGCGGCAAGGAGACAAGACCGGCTATTATGATTAGTGGGTTTTTGGTTTTTAAAATGTAGATTAGTTGAAAGTCTGCTTCAGCATTTATTCTATCAGGCTGCATTTTAATGCTTTTGCTCCAGGCTCGGCAGCAAAAGATTTCTTCTTCGGGGGAATCTAGTTTTCATAAACTTTTCGGTCAGATGATATTGGTCACAAATACCCAATGCACAATTTTTTTCCTGCTGTAAATACTAGGTGGTGGGGGGGGGGGGGGGGGGGGGGGGGGGGTGTGACTTCCCAGGAGCCTGGATAGAGTCCTGCTTGAAGCTGATTGGCTGATAGACCAGCTTCTTGCTTGCGTTCGACATTTTGGAGGGAGGGAAATGAGTCAAGAAGAATGCCGTGTTTTCCAGTATCCAGTGGAATATTCTGGATTGGGAGCATCAGTTTCTCCTGTATTTATTGATATCTGTTTATGTGTTGCGTCTCTTCAAATGTGAAAATGTGTGCGTCCATGCATGTGTAACAACATGACGTGTGTGTGCTTTAATTGGATATGTTTAATCGGGGGTGTGTATGCTGTTTTCTCTGATGCTAGTTATCTACTTCATAATGAGGCTACAGTGGGCTAGCTAGCCAGCTGCAGGTCAGAGCTTGGGGGGCGAGATTCCAGCAAACGCTCCTCCATAAACACATGCTCATTGTCATGCTAACAGCGCAGGGCTAATTTTCACAGTAATGACATTCATGATGAGAATGGTGCACAGTAGATGTGACATGAGGGGCGATAATGTTTATGATGATGGTTTGACAACAGCTCAGGAATCGAAATAAATAGCCTGGAGTGTGGCAACTTGAAATGGCGGCGGGTGTCGCTCGCAGGCAATATACTCTGAGAGATGTGTGTGTGTGTGTGTGTGTGCATACCTTCCAGGTCTGTGAGGAAGAGCAGGGAGCTCCAAATGTCACGCATCTATAGGTGTTAATAAATTCATACACCGTGGGAGCAATTTGCAGTGTGTGGCCTCTTCTTCTACACAGAGTGTTTGATAGCCAAAATCCTCATTTTTTAAAATTGGCTCCATCTTTGGTGCTAAGCGCTCATCGCTGTAGTGTTTCTGCACCGCACTTCTCAGAGATCACCTGTCAATCAAACAGTGTGGGCAATACTGTGACATCTTCTTCCTTGGATCGGGCTTACCCAGTTCTCGTATTTATTCCAATTCATCCCAAAGTCAGCCTGCCCAATGTAGGTGAGAAATCCCTCTTTAGATCCGCAACTGAACAAAGAAAACACGTCCAGTGAAAGTAAAGCTAAAGAGAGGTTTTCACAGGGCAAGAAGGCATGAGTGACACTTCCTCCTCACTAGAAAGACACTCACTGTCTGTCACCTGTATGCCAGTCAGCGTGTCTGCCTGACAGCGACTGCTTCTCTTGCTGCTATACACTCACCTGGCTCTGAGTCTACAAGCATTAATCTGTCAGCAGATCTAGAAAGGGTTGTGGGTGAATGTCGCTGTCTGATATCTGCATGTCTGGCAGGTTTGCCTGTTTCTGTATCGCACAGAAGACCCTTACCTTTCCATTTTTCTCTGTGCTTGCTTTAAATGTGCATTCAGTGTGGAACAACTTTCTAATATTGAGCGGCACCTCAGCTGCACCGTTTAAACGTTCCCGGTCTCATGGTTTTGTCTCAAGGCTTCACCCCTTCGTTCAGACAAATCACAAAAATGTAGTGCTGGTGTGAATGCATGCAAAGTCAGTGGAAGAGGCGAATGGAGCGAGATAGACACAACTTTGCTCTAGGCGGCGTGAATTGAGGCAAAGAGGCGTTTGTTGGAGCGGAAATCTTTCAACTTGAGCGAGAAATTTGCCAGACACAGGAAAGCAAAAGCAAATCAGCTTCAAGCAGGACTCCATCCGGCCGGTGGTAGATTTCTCCTCCCACCTGTACTTTGGCATTTGGGTATTTGTGGCCAATAACACTGACCAATGACATCTGGCCAAAAAGTTGAAAAAAGTTAGATTCACGAAAGATGAAACTGGTGGTGCTGCTGCCAAGCCTGGAGCAAATATACAGTGGCTCATCAAGAAAGACATCAACCAAAACTAATCATAATGGGACTATAAAAAGATGTCAACCAGAACCACTAATCATAATGACTGGACTATAGAAAGACGTCAACCAGAACCACTAATCATAATGGGACTATAGAAAGATGTCAACCAGAACCGCTAATCATAATGGGACTATAGAAAGATGTCAACCAGAACCACTAATCATAATGACTGGACTATAGAAAGATGTCAACCAGAACCACTAATTATAATGACTGGACTATAGAAAGATGTCAACCAGAACCACTAATCATAATGACTGGACTATAGAAAGATGTCAACCAAACCACTAATTGTAATAGGACTATAGAAAGATGTCAACCAGAACCACTAATCATAATGACTGGACTATAGAAAGATGTCAACCAGAACCACTAATTATAATGACTGGACTATAGAAAGATGTCAACCAGAACCACTAATCATAATGACTGGACTATAGAAAGATGTCAACCAAACCACTAATTGTAATAGGACTATAGAAAGATGTCAACCAGAACCACTAATCATAATGACTGGACTATAGAAAGATGTCAACCAGAACCACTAATTATAATGACTGGACTATAGAAAGATGTCAACCAGAACCATTAATTATAATGACTGGACTATAGAAAGATGTCAACCAAACCACTAATTGTAATAGGACTATAGAAAGATGTCAACCAAAACCACTAATCGTAATGGGACTATGGAAAGATGTCAACCAAAACCACTAATCGTAATGGGACTATGGAAAGATGTCAACCAAAACCACTAATCGTAATGGGACTATGGAAAGATGTCAACCAAAACCACTAATCGTAATGGGACTATAGAAAGATGTCAACCAAAACCACTAATCGTAATGGGACTATGGAAAGATGTCAACCAGAACCACTAATTATAATGAATGGACTAGAGCAAGATATCAACCATATCCACTAATCATAATGGGACTATAGATCGATGTCAACCGAAACCATTAATCATAATAGGACTATAGCATGATGCCACCCACAACCACAAATCATAATGACTGGACTATAGAAAGATGTCAACCAAAACCACTAGTCATAATGGCTGGTTTGATTCCGTCTCTAACCCTTCACAACTGAGGTGGATTTAATCGGTGATGGGATCATATCTGTCATCAAGCTTCACCTGCTCAGTCTGAAAGAGCAGGTTGTAATAAGTGTTAGTACGCTCAGTGTCTTTCCTCATCTCTCTACCAGTACCAGTCCATGTAGCTGTTCCTCTGCTCTGCTCCACTGCTTCAGGCCTGAGGGTTGGCTGTGGTGTTGACAGGCCCAGCATGGGTCCTGCTCAGCTACTCTCCCACAGCACTGGAGATGCCCCGGGCTACACATACACACACACACCCACACACACACACACACACACACACACACACACAGACACGCACATGCACGCACACACGCACAAATACAAAAGATCATTGTGCTTCAGTCACTAAAGTCCACAAAACCAAAGGTGCTCACTCTACAGTATGTGTCCACATAACATACTGGTGGCCAATCCCAGGCACCCTTGGCCAAATTCTACACACACACACACACACACACACACACACACACACACACACACTTTGATATGAAATTAAATTTTTAGCTTCGCAAATATGTATGATTTCACATCACTTGCCTTTCAGTGGGAAACTAAAGACTGGGAACTACATCAGAGGGTCTGTGTCCGGAATGGGCCAATGGTACATTACAATACACACACACACACACACACACAGTATTTAAAACCTTTTTCTCGCACCAGCAACTCCTAACGAGCTCCACGAGGAGTTCATGGAAAACGGAGTGTACATTTGCATGTACATGTATGGGGTTTGTGCATATGTGTGTCTGATTCCCTCTATGACATCCTTCATTATTTGACTTTGGATTCTCCCTCAGCCCTGCTCTGCTGGAGAGAGGTGGAGCCTAAGGGTGCTCGACACCCACCCTCAGACCCAGAGACTCATTCATATTCATCAGATAGCAGCCGCGCAACCTCTGCCTTTGCCACACTGCCTGGCATCAAAGGCTTCAACTCTGGGGGTGCAGATAGTGTGCGGGTGTGTGTTTTTGTGTGTAGAAAATGGAGTCAGTGTGTCTCTCTCTATGTTATGAATGAAGAGAGCGGCCCGCAGTTTATCATCTGCCTTCCTCTACATTTTCATAAGGATTGACAGGCTGCGTTGTTACTCTGTCGGAGCCATGATTGAGCTTTTTATGTCCTGCTGCCTGGCACACATTAACTATTAGTAAATCACACACACAGTTCACACTGGCCCTGCTCCAACAAGCAAAAGCAGACCTGGCGCCATGCGTGTGTTCTTGTACTTCCATGCTTGTGTTGCTATTGTTCTTTTTTTTAATAATTTTTTTTTTTTGGTGCATTGCCTTTATTTGATAGAACACGTATTAAAAGAGAGACAGGATCAGTTTGAGTTTTAGACAGGGATGGGACGATATATCGGAATTCAATATATCGCGATACATTTGACGATACGTATCGTGGGGCAGAAAAATGAATCGCGATATTAGCTACGTTTTATTCTGCTGTAATGACATTTTTAGATTGTTTACATTCTAGCAAGCCAATGCCATTTCTAGAAAGAGTTGAGGCTCAGAAATAAACTTTTATTTATTACGTAATGCATCGTATTGTGGTCGTATCGAATCGCGAACCCCATATCACGCTTCGTATTGTGAGATAAGCAAATCGTCCCATCCCTAGTCGTAGACCTTTGGAGTGAGGACTTTTCTGCACTTAACATTGAATTAAAATTGGATTAAGATTAGAATGGATGGATTACGATAATAATTAGGATTAGGATACTGTTAGTTTGGGGTTAGAGGTGAGGGGTTAGGGAATGAATGTGGTCAATGGAAGGTCCTCACAAGTATAGCAAGACAAGTGTGTGTGTTTATGTGAGTTTGTGTCTTTTGTCCAGTCCATCAGCAGCACTGTATGCACACCTGTTTGTCTGTTTGTTCCTGACATCATCCGTCATGTTGCCGAGCTCCAGCTTCAAGTATGGATGCAGAGTAACCCTCGAAGCCAATTGCCGACCAGGCGTGATGTTTTTTGATAGAACAATCTCGCCCCCTTTTTTTTTTTTTTTTCCAGCAGCTGGGTGATAACATGAGGGCTGCCATGGAAACGCGAGCATATGGAAGCTTAGCGATATCTTTTGAACATGAGCGGAGGTAGATCGGGACTCCATGTGCTTAGATCTACAGAAAGATGGCAGATAGGCAGATACAGTATGATATGTGTGCACACAAAAAAAAACCGCTTGTATATGTTGCATGACCTTTTCTTTAATACTGGTAAAAAAATGAGAAAGCATACAGGAGATGGAGCGTGGATACTGACTTACAACTATTGATTTTTTTAGAAAGACGCCGCTGTTTACAAGAAGCGGCGAAACAAGGAGCGAGGCAGACAACAAGAAGAGAGCAAAGGACTGATTGATTGATTGAATGAGCGAGAGAGATGGAGAGAGAGAGAGGGAGGGGAAGAAAAAACAAGGTTTTATGTGTGGTGATTCATTAGTTGTGTAGCCTAGCTTAGTGCAGGATGCTGACTGGGATGGCTCCTGCCGAGATAACAATGGAGCCACGGCAATCCATCACCTCGACCACTGCCTCCAACAGCAGCCATCTTGAGTCAATCTAATGAGGCTGCAGGGCTTCAGCGCCGACTTTAAGTGCTCACAACCTCAACAGCGCCTTCACGAGACCACCCGCTCGGTCATTCCACTCGTACTGCTCGGTTCGCTCTATTCATACTGCTGCCATGTTTGATTTATGTCATACTCACAGTGGGAAACACTACCCAGAAGATCAGAGAATCAGTTGAGAAATGAGGCAAATCAACTGGTGTTTGGACAAAAAACAACACAACAAAATACAAAAAAAAATATTCTTCAATCTGGTCGAGAGATGAGAGCATCTGAAGCAGGGTCGGGGCCATTCGTGAATTGAATTGAGAATGCATGGTAAATTCCAATTCAGTTGCTGGAGTTGGAGTTGGAATTGCACCCAGCTCTAAGGAAACAGAACTGGTGGAACTGAATTGGAATGACAGGAAACAGATTTGAAAAGAGAGTCTGTCTTCACTCGTTAAACATTGTAAATCAAACATTATGAATCAAATAAAAGACAGTTGAACAAATCGAATACATTCAATCATAATGTATGGATTACAATTAAGTTATGGATCAAAAGGTCCCTTTAACATTTTATGATATTCAGTATTGATAATATATAACACTATGTGTAATCTCAAATATGTGGTAAGAAAAAACAAAAAAACATGGAATTTCACAGAATTTCATTGAATTAAACACAACTTCCTTAATTTCCAATTCAATTCCAATTCTGTTTCCTGTAGGTTTTTTCAAATTCCAATTCCTCAGTTGAATTGGAACTGATGAGTTCATGCATGCATTGACCCCAACGTTTGTCTGAAGGCAATACAGTACTGCATTGCAATTGCATGTGTTGCTTCAGATCTATTTATATTCCTCACACATTTACTACCTTCCTTTATTAATTGCAAATTGGCTTGATCATCTGATAATAATGTAGATAATCCAAAGCATCTGTGATCTGCATCTGCGCGCAGTGTTTGACAATGGCAGTAATTATCCTCACATAGCAAGACAATTAACCTTCAGCTGAGCTCTGGTAATTAAAGCACGTATATAGGCATACAGTCACGGACATCAACCATGCAAATTCCTCCTTGCATGCTTGTATGTGGACACACTTAGATGCACTATGTAACAACAGTCAGTACAACAGTCGAGGCTTTAATAGATGTTTAAAGCTGAAGCCGTGCATAAATAAATGATTATTAAGTCAGACAGGATTAAACAGGAAGGCAGACTGCTGTGTCATATAATACCACAGTAGGACAAAATAATGGAAACACATGTAAAAAGGACTTTAAAGGTGTTTTGACAACAAATTGATTAACAATCGCCCTTTAGACCAGGGTTCAGTTTAACAATGTCTTACTGTATTTCACATTGACCAATAATTCTCCTCACTCTCTCTATATTCTCTCACTCTCTCTATATTTATTTTATTATTTAATTATTTGTTATTTTAACGTGAAAGGTAGCAACCAACCTCCAACAGGGATTTATGTGGGGTAGACAGCTGGACAACAATAATAATGCAAGGATGAGACAAGTAAAGATACATTAATAACAAAGAGAGGATAAAACAAGCGAAAGGAACAAAAATAAAATAAAATAAATACATAAATAGGATAAATAAATACTTAAAAAGTAAAATAAAAAGAGGAGAGGTAGAAAATAATCTGTGCCGTTACATAAAGAATATATGTAAATAAGTGAATATTGTAACTTTAAACATATGTATAGATGGTTAATTCTGATGCATAGCAATGAGTATACAGAGTATCACAAACTGAGTAGCAGAGGACCTGTACATTAATTATACTCCCGGTGGTAATGATATATAAAGTGGATAAGTGTAATACCGTACCATTTAGGCTCCTAATACTTATACCCATAATATGTCAGTGTGATTTGCTGCCCAGGGTGTGATCCAGAGTGTGTCCCCTCCCAAAGGCGAACTGAATTGTATGCCCTTGCTTTGAAGTAACTAAATGACAATTACAAAGGCAGCTACACAGGCCAGTCACATTAACTTGAATGCCAACTGGCAGTATGTGTCCACTTTAAAGTAGGTCTGACAATCACCACTTCTATATGTGAGTTTTCAAAGCAACCTGGGGCGACTAGCAGAGCTCCAAAGGGGCCGGAAGGTGACGGAATTATAGCAGCAGCGGTCACAAAAACGGCAAAAATTGTTTAATGAGCCCAAAAACAGTCTGGAAAATCATGCCAACATATGCCAAAAATGGCCACAGGTCTACACACAGTTCAATACTTGAGGACTGAAGCTGCTCTGAAGGCAAAGGCTATCCCTACTCCTTATTAGATACATGATATTCACATTCACATTTTTCTGTTATTTTGTCCCTCCCTCTCCCTGTATACACAATAGACAAATAAGGCTTTGACTCGAAAAAAAACAGGGATTGGCCTCCCCGACAAAAGCCTGACCTCACCAAACCCCATAACTCCACCCGTCTCATCTTTATCCCAAATTCACGCCTCTGTTCTTTCATTTGTTCCTTCCTCCCCCCCCTCTCTTTCTAAGCTGCCTGGATGTTTGTTTTATCCCATGTCTCATTGTTTGGGTTGCGTGCGGCTTATCAGAGATGAGACCGGGGCGGAGGAGGGATTTGATGGAGGGGGGGTGGGCCGATTTTTAACCTGGTTATGTAAAAGATGAAAAGGATTTTGGTCACAGAGGTCACCTCATCAGAGGCAACGTGAATGAAATGCACACACGCATGCACACACATACACGCAGAGGATTTACAGACTTTTTTCTCTTCTCTAAAGTCTTTCCTCTTAAGTTCTCTTTCTTACCTACACCTCTCTCCTCCCTCACTAACACTTAGCTGATGCACATGCTTCTATAAAGCATGGTTCGCATTGTATCTTATCGTGCTGTATGGTATCGCATTGTATCGTATCATACTGTATTGTCTCGTATAATACTGTATTGTCTCGTATCATACTGTATTGTCTCGTATAATACTGTATTGTCTCGTATAATACTGTATCGTACCGTACTGTACTGTATCGTACTGTATTGTGTCATACTGTACTGTATTGTGCCGTACTGTATCGCATCGCACTGTATCGTATAGTACCACATCGTATTGTACTGTATCGTATAGTACCACATCGTATTGTACTGTATCGTATAGTACAGTATCGTACTGTATCATATCATACAGTATCATATCGTACTGTATTGTATCGTACTGTATCATATCGTACAGTATCATATCGTACTGTATTGTATCGTACTGTATCATATCGTACAGTATCATATCGTACTGTATCATATCGTACTGTATCGTATCGTACAGTATCGTATCGTACTGTATCGTATCGTACAGTATTGTATCGTACTGTATCGTAGCGTACTGTATCATATCGTACAGTATCATATTGTACTGTATCATATCGTACTGTATCGTATCGTACAGTATCGTATCGTACTGTATTGTATCGTACAGTATCGTATCGTACTGTATCATATCGTACAGTATCATATCGTACAGTATCATATCGTACTGTATCATATCGTACAGTATCGTATCGTACTGCATCGTATCGTACAGTATCGTATCGTACTGTATGGTATCGTACAGTATCATATCGTACAGTATCATATCGTACTGTATCGTATCGTACAGTATCGTATCGTACTGTATTGTATTGTACAGTATCGTATCGTACTGTATCGTATCGTACTGTATCATATCGTACAGTATCGTACTGTATGGTATCATACAGTATCATATCGTACAGTATCATATCGTACTGTATCATATCGTACAGTATCGTATCATACTGTATGGTATCGTACAGTATCGTATCGTACTGTATTGTATTGTACAGTATCGTATCGTACTGTATTGTATCGTATAGTATCGTACTGCATTGTACTGTATCGTATAGTAATGTATCGTACTGTATCGTACAGTATCGTATCGTATCGTACTGTATTGTATCGTACAGTATCGTATCATACTGTATCGTACTGCATTGTACTGCATTGTACTGTATCGTATAGTAATGTATCGTACTGTATTGTATCGTACAGTATCGTATCGTACAGTATTGTATCGTTCTGTATCATACTGTACCGTAGCATACTGTATCGTATTGTACTATATTGTATCATACTGTATTGCATCGTACTGTACCGTATCGCATCATAGGTTATTAAACAGTTTCCACCTCCAAGAAGATCCGAAGGTGGCATTTGCTTTTCATTCAGAGCCCTTTGGAAAACAGCTCCAGTCTTTTACAGAAAGGATTGAAAACGCACATTTTCTGCTCCACACATCCCCCTTCCCCACCTCCAGCTCTTGAGAATGACTCCGGAAAGCGGGTGCCCGTTAATGTGTTTTTGATTTTACATCTTGTATCATCGTCAGTCCATTAATTTCATGGTCTGTTTTTATCGTCCTCATTTGTTCCTCCCTTCTTCTTTCCTCTTTTTCCCTCCATTTTAATTAATCAAATCTCAACTCAATTTGTTTTTAACCTCTAAAGTACATAGAGTCTTTGCGGCAAAATGCACCTTAATGTGAAATAAAACGTGACTGGCACCGTAAAACTTAGATGGCTATCCCTGCCCAACTGATTCTTCTCTCTCATTTTCTCTCCATCCATTCCTTCCTCCCACTTCAACAAGCATTTCTCCGAGACTTTTATCTCCACAGAAGAACAGCATTGTCACTTTCCAAATGATTTGTACTATCCCGCGCATCCATCATCGCGGAGGCCGGGTGATTTTCATTGCGGCAGCGGCAGATCTCTAATCTTGGAGCAAATGCTGCTGTTTGAATAGCAATTAAAAACGAGTTGTCAGCAGTCTAATTGAGCAATCAATCTAAAGTTGAAGCACAACAGCCACTAGACTGAGCCGTCATGGTCTAGAATGCAAAGCTCTATGGAGACATATAGACAACGTGTTCAACATCAGTCCTGAATGGATAATAAGGTTTACCTTGTGCCTTGTTATTGTTTATGTTATTGTCTTTCTAAATTTAATTCCTTAGTCTTTTCACTGTGTCAAGGGGTTCTTCAGGGTTTATGCCAAAGCCGAACAACATTATACATTACTTGTTCAGGGTATCCGCAAGTCCTTAAAAGTCTTTAGAATTGTCCTATAATAAATCTAAATTGAAGGATTTGAAAAGTAATTAAATGTCTTAAATACAGTTATTAAAGGTCTTATTTTCACCATGTTCACCACAGGTTTCTTTGTGCTGCATTTCCACTCTAATTAATCCAGAACAGGGTACAATATGTAGTAGTACAATATGCACCCTGTCTGCTTTACTAAACAAAATTGGACTTCATGTCGCTTAACAATTAATTTCCTGCACATTTCTAATTCGGAACTTTCATTAGCGATGTTCAGTCAGAAATAGGCTGGTTTGCCAGCTTTCTTTAAATTGATCTTAAAATTTAATTCCAAGTAGCTGTAGAAAAGCTCTTAAAAACTGTTATGTTTGGCTTTCTGAAACCTGCAGATGCCCTCATACAAAAATCTATGCTTGTGTCATATCGCAAAAACCCGGCTGCTTTGCCGTGGACTTATTTGGCCTTGGTTCTGTGAATGAGAGAGCAAAGGGCAAAGGTGAGGGAGAGAGTTCAGCTCTAACAGAGCAGCTGAACAATGTCTCACCATCAATTATTCACCAGGAGAATCTCTTCTACCTGACCACTGACACACCACCAACACTCGAGGGGGGAAAGGCTGGAGAGCCCACAAGGAGTGTAGATGTGTGAGAGAGAGAGAGAGAGGGAGAGAGAGAGAGGGAGAGAGATAGATAGAGATACATACACACCTGCAGCAAAATACAGTATGTTCTAACCTGTTATAGAGAGGCGGGACATTAAGGTACAGACAAAGAAAAGAGCGCCACCTACAGAAACTCAAAATCCAAGCTCCGCCCACACTGTTTGATTGACAGGTGATCTCGCAGTGCAGACACACCACAGCAATGAGCGCTTGGCAACAAAGATGGAGACAAAATGTAAAAAATGAGGATCTCAGATTATGTCAAATCGCTACCTAAATCTGTTGACAGTCTGTTACTTGTTTTTGCTTTGGCAGTAGGAACTTATTCTTGTGCCAATAAAGCCCCTTTGAATTTGAAAAATGAATAAATATTATTTGAGCCAGGCTTCTCAAGTGATAGAGTGCGGGGAGATATGAGCACAGATGCTCATAGGCGTGTGTGTATGTGTATGTGGAGATGCAGATGTACTATATATGTGTACATCTACCATCTACTTCCATCCACCTTTTTCTCCATCCACCTCTCTCTCCATCTTGCCTCTGGATGCCACATGTCTTCCAGCAGATAATGGTTTTCTGTATAATTAATTACTGTTGATGACTAATCCATATGTCATCAAGAAGGCTTGAAATTACCTTTTACACTCACGAACCACTATTTTTTACCCGCTTTCGTTAGCCTGAGTCTATGAAACTCACCTGCAAATAATTTACAAGTATTTTTTAGTAAATTAATCTCTAGTGCCCCTACAGAGCTATAGCCATTTTGGGGCGTGTTTCTAGCAGCCAGAGAGAGCCACTGCTCTGATTGGCTGGCACCACTAGAGGCCCCGCCCCCTCCCTCTGCCCAAAAATGTAAGACTGCAATAAAGTCAGCCCTCTACATCACAAACCGACTGTGTTCTGATTGGCCCATTTCAGAGGTGACATGTTAACTCTTAACTCAAAAATTCACTTTTTTACCGTGAACAAGGAACATCCAAGACTGTAAAACATTCTAATATCCATTTCTAAAAATTCTTTGCAAAACGTGTTATTTTTTATGTCAAAAACAAGCCGGTCATAACCTGCTCGCCATTTCTCATTAAATCTTCAAGGTCTTTGCTTCTCGCCCTTTCTTGTTTCTCTCTCTCCACCTCCTCAAGGTCACTGACTTTAGATGTTTTTTTTTCTCTTTCCTCTTCTTCTACTGTTTCACTTAACATTTTTTTGACGTTAGTAATCATTTATCCATCTTGCTCCGCCGTTACGTCATTCGACCTCATGACAATCCACGCACCGGTAAAGACAGAGGGAACCGGTGATGAACACTCCAAAGACATTTTTCTTTCCACACAGAAACCGGATCAGAGGAACAAACCCGCACAAGTGGCAATGACAGTCCCTCTCACAGCCAGTTTTTTTTTTTTTACCCCCATTTGGCAGGTTGGCGTTGGTGTTCATTTCAAGCCCTTGGACACACACAGACGGAATATACGTGTGTGTAAGTCCGCCTGGGGGGTGGTGGGGTTTTGGAAGCCCGATCTCTCTTAAATCCAAAACGTGATCCCCACAAAATCTAACTACAGCACACTCTTAACGCTATCCTTCGAACAAGCCTCTGGTGCACTTAACATAAATTTTTTTACACATAGGCACTCTATTGTGCTGACAACAGATTGGGCTGGCTGGAGGGCCCTTCAGAACTGAAATTAAAAAGCAGGAAGGAAGAGGAAATCTGCAGCATTCTAATTAGATTTGGTTTCTGCCGCCGCGCTCTCTCTCCCTTTTTCCTCATGTTGTACATAGTAATTGCATTTGCCGCCTAATTTGGGTAGGGGAAGTGAAGGCTGATTGTATTGCCGGGGTAATCACCGTAGTGAGCCTGAGGGATGCTGGGGTGTCGCCGTGGAAACTCCCCGCAATACCCCCGGTGCTCTTACAACCCCCCCCCCCTTCAAATATGCAGGAAGGAGAGCCCTGCATTGGATGGGTTGGGTTGGGTTAGGAGGGGGGGGGGGGGTATTCAAATGATCCAACTTCATTTAGCAGAATTTGTTCATGTAACCGCGTTCCCCCCCCCCCCCCTGAGTTAGGGTTCGCCGACAGCGATTACAGACTTAATAAACCTTCACGAAGACTGAGAGAGTCTGCCGAGGCGTTAAGCTCCGGGATGATGTCGGAGGCTTATTTTAACAGGTAACGGCGCCTGCGCGCACATCCGACGCCGCGGAAAAAAAGAGACGAGACGTGAAACGAAGAACGAAGACACAGCCGCTCCAAACAGCTGCCAATACCTGTATTTTCAGATACAGTGTGAGTCACTGTATCTGAAAATACAGGTATTAATACAGGGTTAATCCCCGGTGGTCACGAACCCCCGTGGCATTAAGCCCTCAAGACTAAGGCTCTTGTGTTTTAAGCCTCCTGTGTGTAATATATGCAGGATTTAGAGCGAACCCCCCCCCCCCGACAGTTCTCATCAAACAGCCACGGAGCAGCTTAAAAAGGGAATCAGATCTCACACTGTACGGGGCTCCAAATCTACCTCCTCCCGGCTTCCTTGAGAGGATGGAGAGAGATGGAGCGAGAGAGGGAGGGAGGGAGGAAGAGAAGGACAGAGTGATTGGGGCAAGCAAGGGGGGGGCGGGGATTGAGCGCGGGTCGAGAGGGAGGACGACTCCCGTATCTGCCTCCCGTCTCAGCGGGTGAACCGCGGGACCGACTGTGAGCCCGAAGTCGCCGTGGCAGCAGAGTGAACGGGTGCTGCCCCGAAAAACGCCATTTATTTCTATAAACTGTTGGATTTACCACCGAAAGGGGAATGGGAAACCAAGGACCGCGCATAGCATGGGGCATAATTTATGTTGGAATTAGTGGAGCTCTCGGTGATAAAATAAACCTCACAGCCAGACCCAGAAAACCAATCTCAGTGTCCTTCCTGTTATCCTCAGGCTCTGTTACAGCCGTCAGAGAATGTCTCCTTTGAAATCAATGGATGCCGTTCTGTTTCGTTCATATCGCGTTCACCTTGGGTTGAGTTCACATCTGATGGACGCATCCAAGCTCAAAGATCTCCAAGATTCAATTCTCAATGGCGGACACCTCCACAAATAAAACTGACATTGTTCTCTGGTGTATTGACTCATGTAAAACATCATGAAAATGAATGGCAATCCACATAGTTCAATCAAAAATGCCTATACATTTTTCACAATGACATACTCCAAAAAGCAGATAATTGTAACCTACTTTACTGAGTGTCTACTGTATTGTTTCAGCTCAACTTTAATTAACATTTGCACACATAGTGAAAAAGCTATACTTCTGCATATTGATAAGTCTCATCCAAACGCCTTTCTCCTCTGCGCCTCCTTCAAAATAAAAGCGCCCTGTGGAGCAGCCAGAGCGCCTTTAGTGGAGTTTGACAGTAGCTGAATGCTGCCTCTGTGGTCACATCCCCAGCCTTTCAACCAGCATACAGAGAAGATCCGGAGTTCTGCAGTATAGCACCGGGCTCCATTTCTATTAACCATGCCCTGGCTCAGATACCAGCTCCCAGTCTGGGCCCCCCTCTCTCTATATTTTTATTCCTTTTTCTCATTTCACTCCCCTCTCCTTCCAGGCTCTAGTCAGCTCCGCAGGTTGTGGCTGGCCGATACAAAATCCCATTAATTTCCTCCTTTCTATTTCACAAAACCAACAGCATGCATACATGTCTGCCCCTCTACCTCTGTCTGTAGACTTCATTCACTGTCAACATGTTCACAAAGTCGCTGGGCCAGCAGAGACGAGTCAAGACATTTTCTGATGCTACACCACATGGGAGAGCAAAAACACAGGAATGGCTTAATTGTTTCGGGGAAAAGGCTAAACTGCAGGAGCAAAGCGACTTTGATGGAAGTGGTGCTCTTTTAAGATGCAAATGAGGTGTTGTCAAAGATTCCCGTTTCATCTGAGAGACTGGAGGTTTAAGGCTGGCCCAAGCCCAATGGACCAAGCCCAGACACAGTAAGACATGGCTGAGCTCTAAAGGCTAGGTCACACTAGATGATTTTAACGCCAATTCTAAGCCCAACTGAATCATCCCGACTGTCTGTGTGAGTCGGGGCCTGACGAGATTTCTTTCAACGTGTTTGATTTGGTTGGTCCAGTGAAGCGGGCCAAGCCTGAAATATGAAAGTAAACCTGCCCAACAGCCAATGGGAGTTTAGCTCAAGGAAGAAGGAAAAAAAGAGAATGAACCGGAAGCCACTTTTACGAGAATGCCCACTCACCTAGATTTAGTTTACATGAGATTTCCACCTCCACTGGCTCCACACTTGATAAGCTGCTATACAAGTTTATCTGGAGGAATAAACCTCATACAAAATGGTACAAAATGGCAACATGCCTGGATCAACACACATATCTCATTACAAATTAAGTGAAATACAAAATTATTATTTAACAATGTCATCTCAGAATACATGTGCAATAAAAATGTAAACTGTAGCTTCTCTACCATGAAGCAAGGAACGATACAACACCTATTTTGTAATAATATTTACAGTGAACTGTTCTGGAAAAATGTTTGTGAATGAACCCCTTGTCTCGTTAGACTTGAACAGTCTTGCAGTGTGACCCAGGCTTAAGATCCTACCCTCTAACCAAAGATGGGAGCAGGTAACAGTTTTACAAGTCACAAGTAAGTCTCAAGTATTGGCACTGAAGTCCAAAGTAAAGTCCCAAGTCTTAAGCCCCAAGTCACAAGTCTATAACTTTGGTTTCAAGTCCTAATAAATCATAATGTATCCAAATCTACCACATTTTCTGACAATATAATGGTCAGAATCAATTGGAGCAGAATGTTGTTTTCCCTTGTAATAGGTAGTACTACACTGAGTTCACATAGATGATGAATGTTTTATATAATTTGGTTCTACTGAAATAAATATACCAAAATTTAACTATTTCTGCAGCTGGGTGGTCCAACTCAAGTCTAGGTCACAGGGAATCAAGTCCACACCTCTACCTCTTAAGGGCAGTTTATAGTACAGCGATTTATGATCATCAGCACCGGTTATGATCATATTCTATTGTCGGTCGCAATGACATGTTGTTTATACTTCCAGTGACAGGTGATCTGGCATCGTTGCGATGGTCGTTGAGCCCATCGCTGAGACTTAAACTGGATTGAACTTTGACCCCATCGCTGGCTCAGTTGTCATGACAACATTATTGGAACTCTCTTATCCGAACGTCGATTAATTCTCTGAGCTAAAATTAAACGGTCATCAACAGCTCTGGAAGACCGTACTTTTGTAATAGACTGTAGAATAAAAGGTACACCGAGGAGACAATTTATGCTATTTATCTAGACCTGGATAAAGACAATAGATTTACTTGAATGAAACTTCTTATTTAAAAAGAAAGAGTGAAAAATAACATTGCAAAAGCAGTTACATAACATGTTATTAGGCTATTCTGCAGACTAGATTACAAACTGTATTATTATTATTTTCCTTTCAAATGGTTAAATTTTCAATTAGTGCAATTAAAAAAAATATATATTTCGTTACATTGTGTTATTAAAAGCAGACTGCAGCAGCTGGTTGGAGTCTGTAGGCTCCGACTCACTTTCAGAACAGACACAACAATAAACTTTCCAACCTGGGAATATTTGCATGACTTTGAACTGATGGAAGAACAGGGGAAGAACATTATTGTTACCTGTTACATCTGAGAACTGAAAGCACTTATCAATGTGTTGCGAGCGCTATCCGCTGTTTATTTTTTAGACCAGACATGACTAATCAAGGCTGCCTCTGTGATCATACTAGTTTGCCATAAAGACGATCAGACCCCGGATAAATGAAAGCAGCTTGTTAAGTAGATAACAGATAAGTAGATAACAGCAGTGTACTCGGTGATGATTTCTATAGCCTACTAGTGAGAACATCACCAGAAGACATAAAGGTTGTGAGGTTTTTAAGTGGGTAACTTGAAAGCACTCGACTGAGTTACTTTTAATAAAGACTAACTTAGTAAAGTAGTTGCTATTTAGAACTATAGTAACAAAGTAAAGTAACTAGATGAGAGCAAATGACTGAACCTCTGCGTTGCGTTCTATAATCGCTCTAGTGTTTATACTTTTTATGAGCGACAGCGCCCAAAATCTAAATTTTTATTAATTTTTTTATTAATTTAAAAAAAACTGCAGACATACAATCAGTTAAAAAGAAAGAAAAAATAAATAAATAAATAAAAATAACAAATTAAAAATAGTAATAGACAGAAATTAAAATGAATAAATTATACAATTCTAATAATAATAATATTGACAAAATAAAAATGTATACATAAAGATGTACATGTGCAAATACATACATACATAAACTACATACTCACATACACACACACACACACACATCCACATACACCAGCACACATACCTTCGCCATCCAGGTATATATATAGAAATAAATTAAGTCAAAATTTCAAAATGATAAGCCATACTCTCAGTATTGAAATCAAAATGTTGCTGACTTTGTAGCGGTGTCCATCAGGCGATCATAAATCGTTGTACTATAAACTAGCCTTTTACACTGGAGCTAGATAGTTGGGGCTTTAAGACCTGCTGCAATGTTACACAGCAGCTAAAGGCCTTGCATCAGCGTCTATCTGACATGCTATCAGACAACAACCCTAATATGTAAAGCCTCAGCCATGCTGCATGGTAATATACTGCAGAACAACAAAAACAGTGGATTTTGATCACACCGCTATCAGCATTACACAGGCCAGCGGACCACGCAACGGCAGTCAGTTCTGCCTTCCATCTTCAATATTATCTTCAATATTTTCTTTTCGTTGCATTATCTTCAATGTGTCCTATTTGTTCTATTTGTTTTATTCTTATCTATATCCTATTCTTCGCCGCTGCAATGACCCAATTTCCCCACAGGGATCACCGAAGTTTCATCTTGCATTATCTTATCTCGCCACTGCGGTTTGCGTGTGTGTGTGTGTGTGTACGAGAACGATATTCAGCACACTCGGTCGTGCCAGTTTATTAAACTGAGCAGAAGAAAGCGGGTGTATGATATGTGTGTGTGTGTGTGTGTGGGGTGGAGAGATATACTGTGGTGTATGTTTTGAGTGTGAATTATCCTCCATTGCCAGAAGCCCGTCACACACAGTTAGGCCCGGAGTGCTCGTTTGTCTGTGTGTGTGAGATACCGGATAGGGGATACAGCGAGGACACGGAGAGGCTTAACCTCCCTGGCTCCCCTCCAGAAAACTGAGAAAGACGAGAAGAAAGGAGCGAGGCGGAAGTTTTGGTCTTCGTCGGAAAACGGGAGAGAAGCGGGGGTGAGCGTGGTGTCATCTTGAAGGAGGAGTCGTAACCCAAAACCAAACGCTGGGTGTTCTGAGCAGATGTTTAGGCTGACAGTGTGACAGATGCTGTTCAGTCCCTGAGCTCAACGCGGCTTACATCTTGTTTACTAAATGATATAATATGATGATATAATTTGTACATGCCAGAAGCTTTTTTTTTTTGGGAGTAATTATGACTTGCCATAGTGCAGCGGTTCTCAATGATGTGCCATCGAGGCTCAAGAGTCTGCTGGTTTCACGGAGTCATTCCTATGTTCCCAGGGTCCTATGTTCCCAAGGTCCTATGTTCCCAGGGTCCTATGTTCCCAGGGTCCTATGTTCCCAGGGTCCTATGTTCCCCAGTTCTAGGGTTAGGGTTAGGTTGGTTGTGTGTAGATGTTTACCCAGAGCTCTGACCTCAACTGATTCAAAGAACAGAAGGGCTTTTTATCAGAGCTATCCAGGTTAGGCACTGGCCATCCACCATATGATAGATTGCACCTCGCTCCTGTTGTCTTGAAGGAAAGAAGAGAACCTCGAGAAGAACCCCCTGGTCTGGGCATTCAACTCACGTGGTCTGGATTGAATTTATTTCCACTTAAGGGGAGGTTAGGGTTAGGTTAGGGTTAAGGTTAGGGTTTAGGGTTAGCGTTAGAGACCTTCAAAACCAAATAAAATGATAACCATTGGTTTTGTTGTGTTTATAAAGCTGTTTTGAAGCCTTGTTCCAATAAAAAAAACTGGATAATATTTATGAAATATTTTAACTTGAAACGGGTCAAATTTGACCCGAACACAATAGGAGGGTTAATGTGTGCTAACAGAATATTGAACTGGGGAACATAGGACCCTGGGAACATAGGACCCTGGGAACCCTGGGAACATAGGACCCTGGGAACCCTGGGAACATAGGACCCTGGGAACATAGGACCCTGGGAACATAGGACCTTGGGAACATAGGACCCTGGGAACCCTGGGAACATAGGACCCTGGGAACATAGGACCCTGGGAAGCCTGGGAACATAGGACCCTGGGAACATAGGACCTTGGGAACATAGATACTCTCCCCAGCACTACAGCAGCATTTCACTACATAGTTCCTCCTCTCTGGGTGAAGGTGTGTTAAATCAGTGCAATTAGCTGCTCTAGTGTTTGGCTGGACTGAAAACCCGCAGACTCTTTGGAGTCCCTGGCACATGATTGAGAACCCGCCGCCACAGTGTAAAACCCCATATATAAGTAATATAAGTAAACACAGTAAAGTGAACTGAAACTTTTTCCCCTCTCTCTCTCTCTCTCTCTCTCCCTCCCTTCCTCTCTCTCTCTCTCTGTCTTTCTTCTCGCTGCACATTGAGCGATGATACCGTTAAGCAGCGGTCCATCTCTCGAGGGCCCGAATTAATATTTAACAAATGTTCGACAGACAGTGGAAGAGAACAAGAAGTTCAGTCGGGGGAGAGAAAGAGAAAGAGAAAGAGAAAGAAACCTCCACCCCCCCCCTTCTTCTGCAGCCCCTCTACTCCAAACTTTCAGTCAATGAATGCAGACTGAAGCCGAGTTGCTACACCTGAGACACACTCTGCCTTCTACTTCTGCCTGTTTACTTCTTCGTCTCTCTAGTCCTCTCGCTGTCTTACGCGGGAAGAGAAAGGGAAAACACTCCAAAGCCACCGAGCTCGCCCCCCCCCCCCCCCCCCGAGCGCATGAGCTGTGACAGTAAGTAAACATTTGAGCTTCGGCAGCAGATGAAAAACGGGTCTTTCTACCTTCTGCGGCGGGGGAGCTGCGAGCGAGTCTGTTTGACTGTAACCGCTCGCTGGTGCCGGTGTCGGCGTTAATTGGCGTCAGAGTTACTGTCGAACTCCGCTTAGCGCTGTGTGTGTGTGTGTGTGTGTGTGTGTGTGTGTGTGTGTGTGTTGTGTCTCCGTCAGCGTGGCGTCAGAGTTTCCTCCTGATTTGAAAGAGCAGCAGAGCGGAAAAAAGCGTCTGGACCAGCGTTCATCAATATGCACAGAGCTTAGGCCTCTAAGTAATACAACAAGTAAATGTCAAGAAACAAACTACAGCCAGATGCTAGTATAGTACAATCAGAGGTGGAAAGTAACTAAGTACATTTACTCGAATACTGTACTTAAGTACAATTTTGAGGTACTTGTACTTTACTTGAGTATTACCATTTTAATGTACTTTATACTTCTACTCCACTACATTTCAGAGGGAAATATTGTACTTTTTACTCCACTACCTTTATTTGATAACTTACGTTACTAGTTACTTTGCAGATTCAGATTATTAATACAAAACATAATCAACTCATAAGCTACCCAGCAGTATATAAAGTAGTGGAAATCAGCCCCACTTTTTCCAGCTGTGACATTAAAGTGATGCTTACACATTAATGCATCAATAATTATAATTCAATAACATAATATATACTGTATTATTCTGAAATGGGCCATTCTGCATAATGAGTACTTTTACTTTTGTTGCTTTAAGTACATTTTGATGCTAATACTTTTGTACTTTTACTTAAGTAACATTTTGAATGCAGGACTTTTACTTGTAACAGAGTATTTTTATACTGTGGTATTTCTACTTTTACTTTAAGTAAAAGATCTGAGTACTTCTTCCACCACTGGTTACAATTATCTTGTCTTAGGAGCATGTTTGACACTCGTCACTATGTGGATTCCCATTGATTTTATGACTGTTTTATGTGAGTGAATATACCAGAAAGAACTTTATTTCTCATTATTTCAATGCACTATATGAGGACAATTGAATCTTGGTGATTTTTGAGCCTGAACATTTCGACGCAATGCAAACGCAACATGGCAGCAGAGCAGATTTCAGTTATTTAAAAGGAGTTCAATTCTTGACTGTAGAGGCTCATGCACACCTTCAGTTTCTTGTAGACAGGTGCGTAGGAGGAAATGTCCATAGGCAAGACAAGAGATAAACTTTATTACTGATACAACGTTTCGGTCCTTAGACCTTCATCAGGTAAAACTGAGGAACAAAGAACCTTCCAGACAGATATAGCCAACATCTCCTCAGGTGAGACCAATCAGGGACCAAGAGCTGTCAGGCAATCAGTCCCACAGTCTGTATGCATTTAGCCAATTAGAAGGCACAACCCACCATCAAAAAATGGACATTCCACAATCAGTTATTTAAAAGGAAACATTCCTTCGATAGCTGATGGCTGTAGTTTGGAGATTAGGAGGTATTTTAGTCTGTATGTTTGACCAATATAGACCTTGAGAGAGTTCACCCAGGCTACAGTCCAGCCAGGGAAACACTGGACTGATAGTAGCTGGAGTTGGTGAAGATAATTTGGAAGATGCACTCGGCTAACGTCAAACTTTTCAACGAGGGACATGTTTCAAACTACTCAGTTCAAGGTTTAAAGCCCTCAGTTTGTTGTGCCTCATGATATCTCCAAACTTTATTTTATTTAAGGCTTCAATGAATTATTTATATCGTCTTGAAGCACAAAGGGACGTTTTGAGACCCTTTGTGTGATCCGTACATGAAAAGTTTTGACTCTCTCTCCGTTTAGCGGCTCATTTGCCACAACTTCTGGAGTTTCAAAACACTCTCTCCGAACAGTGTACAGTAGCTGCCTGACAGTGGGAACCAGCAAAATTCCAGAGCGCACAGCACGCCAAAGGTCCCGCAGTCAAACTGAATCACATCCAAACGTGTCTCACATCTCTGCGAGCGAAGATCAAAGAGACCTTGAGGGGAATCTTTCTTTCTCTCCGTGTGAAAGGGGAGGAGAGAGAGAGAGAGAGGGATTGTGGTTTAATGCGGAGAGAACAATCAACCTGCATTGATTCATCAGAGATTGAACAGCAATGAAGTGCTGACGCGGGAAATTAAAGTGTGGCTAACTGGTCCGCGGTCGACTCGCTCGGCCCTGTGAGAGCGTTCTATCATCCATCCTCCTGGGAAGATTTGTCCCACTTGTAGCTTAATTAATATTACATGCTCCTACATGCAGCCCATTGATTAGCCATAGCAGTCCCGCTTCAATGGGTAATCAATCCAAATATCATCACCATTTTTTACACAGATTAGCATCTATGCATCCACGTCCTTTGGGGGGGGAAATCTTCCGGCTCATATGGATGTATGATAATGTAATAATGCCAGCCAGGTGTGAAGAACGATGCTGCAGGGGAGAAGTGGAGGAAGGGATTTTTCAGCTTATAAGTACATGCATTAGTGTGCTTTGCAATTCAATGCTCTGAGTCCACTATCCCCACAGGTGGGAAAGACATTTGCATTAAAAAAAAAAGGCCGTTTTGTAATGTGTAGGTTTTTTTTTAAACATAAAGGAGTCAATTCCTGCCTATTACTGGAGGGTAATATGCATCTTTGTGTATGTGAATAAGTAGCTGGCGGTGAGCGCTGGGCACAAACTCTTACTGGTAGAAAAACAGGCAGGGAGCATCAAAACAAAGCAGAAAGAGAGCGGCTCGTTCTACTAACGAGCCACAGCAATGCAATTTCACAGTGAGGAAGATTGTGGGAATAACTGTAAAAGGAGGACATAAGTCTCCTCCGCAGAATGAGTTTTCCTCCAATCCATGTCTACTCTCTTGGGTTCAGGAGGGTTATAACCTTTAACCCTTGTTAGTGTGAGAACAAATTAGGCCTTCAAACTAGCTTTTGTGTCCAATAACAATGGTGATTTTACTGTAGGTGTCAGCAGTGTTAGTCCATAACGAAGCACATAATTGATTACATTTACTCCTATTCCTGTAATTAAGTAACCTTTTTGAGTATTTTTTAAAGTCTGTAATTTTACTTTTACGTAAGAACGTTACCTACGTTTAAAATCACATCCGATCATCAATTTTGTGGCGCTCCATAAGCATCAGAAAGTGGACAATCATAAATTAGCCAATTGTGAAGCTCTCAATGCAATGTATTTCCATGAATCTAGTTTGAACTCTCTTTTTAGAATTGCATCGGAAAGATCAACGTTCTCTTTCCAGTAACTCGGTAACTTTTACTCTGAATACATTTTAAATAAGCTACTTTTTAGTTTTACATAAGTAAAATCTCAGCAAGATAACAGTACTTCGCCTTTGGATGTTCTAGTACTCTTTCCACCCCTGGTGTTCGGGTGTAACACGAATTAAGAGAAACCCTGAAAAGTGCGGGAAGGGGCCAACGAGAAACTCCAAACCGGTTAAGAGAAGAAAAGTTCAAGAAAGAGATCAAAGGTTTCAAGTTGGGAGTAAAGCTGAAGCAGGGAGATAGAAAGAAGGGGGGGAGGATTAAAAATCATTCTCGTACCTTTGATCATTTTTATATACCCCGCCGCAACGTCTTCATCACCGTGGTAACAAAAGTCTGCCAGGGTGGATGTGTAATTCCCCTAAAAACCTTGAGACTTCAGGCTCCACACAATAACAGATGACTTTAATTCACCTGCATCACAACACTGGGATCATGTGTTTATGTTTTTTGGAGTAGATATTCACTGGAAACATATAGCCTGTTGCACTGTGTAGACACTGCTGTTTGCCTCGTGAGGCACACAAAATATACAGGTTTTATTATTTTTGTATATTACAATTCATTTGTTTCTGGGGCCTTGACTTGGACTTTTATTTCTAGCCCTTCAAGTGTATTTCCTTTGCTATACATGTATTCCTACTTTACAGTTACAGGTTAGGCTTTGCAACTCGTATGTGTGTTCTTTACACTTTTGCCCTGAAAATATCGAGTCTATATGGTGATTTAACTTTGAAGAAAGTTCGGTTGAGATTGGTGAACATTTAGTATTCACTTTTAACCAAGGGAAAAGTTGAAGCTAGTTTTCTCTGTGCTTGGTGCGCTATAGGCTGCGGTGCCTTTGATCTTTTTTCACACTTACTAAGCCCAAGAATGCTTTTCCTCTGTATCAAATGGCCCAATTTTTGTTGTTTATATTTGCACATTAAAGAATACCCGCTTCCTTGTTACCGCATTTGAACTTTATGAGAAATTAGGTCCGATTTCATGTTTTTCTAGCTGACTTAAAGACAAGAAAAAAACATATTGGTGCAGCTGACAGTATGGATTTAAATAGATCTGTCAGCATTTTAGAAGGTACAGATTCATGTATAGATGTTCGCATTTTGTTTCATGGCTAAAACAAATGGATTTAGTTACCAAATGTATTTCCTGCTGCTATGCCTACTAGTTTCTTTGAATGCTTACAGCAGCATATTTACCCTATTTATAACATAAAAGGGTTGGAATGTGCATGTATAGTTTCTTGAAATTGAACTCATTGTTTTCCAGAAAGAACATCAAACAGAGAAATGCACATATGCTGTATGCAATACTTTAAACAGACTATTTTTTTATATATTTTTTGACAATATTTCGCTTAAAAAAAGGGAAAAAGGAAACACTATGAAAAGAGAATTTCAATAAATCACTGGAGATATATCCTGATGCTGAATGCCACTGACGTCTCCTGTTTGTTTTCTTTATCCTGTTGTGCAGGACGCTTTATCAGTTCATGGGATCTCATAGCCTGAGACCTGGAACACATGCAGCAGCTCAACTGACAGCTCGAAAGATCAAAACAAATGTTTCCAGCAATCGGTTGCATCATGGTAAGAGAGTGCAATGATTCAATTATAAAGTATATTGTCAATGTCGTATGTGTGTGTGTGAGTGCGTGAGCTACACTTGATGTACGTTCATGCATTGCAGGATTTCACCACTTTAGTACTGATCCAACTGTCTGCACACCTGCCTGCCTTGGAAAACTAGTTGTCAGATAGACTTATTTGAAATAAAATGTATTTATTACAATCTCGTTTGTAATTGTGAGACATTTCAAACCAGCCGAAGACAATTCATTGATACATTTTGTTAGATTGTCTGACGGTTCTTTGTAGTCAATCATCAACAGCCCATCTTTTGGTTAGAGGCATCCGTTTTGTAATTACCACTTTTGTCCACTTGAGGGATCTGTTCACCTGTTCCCCAATGCATTTTACAGCATCAATGCTAGCTAATAACTTATTTATGAATAGGGATAAATTATAAATTAGAACACGGAAACTTTCCTTACGCTCTTGGCAAGCTAGGTGAATCATTCATATGTGTATTGGACAATTCTGTTATTGAGCCCAGGGTTACTTTCCAAGGAGATATCGATCAAAGCACATAAACAAACAAATAAGTACACGCTAAATCTATCTTAGCATAGGTGTAGCACTGGCATCGTTTACTCTAAGCCAACAATGCGTGAATGCAACATGTACACTGCATCTAAATGAAAGACATCACACCAACGCTCTAGCTACGCTGCATTCTCCATTGTCTCCATTGTAAGTCTACAGCAAGGAGGTTCTATATTAACTGGAAGATGAAAAATGGCCGCCCATTCATTTGAGCGTAAGCAGCTCACCCAGCGCGTACGCCAAACTAGAAATAATCACTTCATCATTTTATCCTATTAGACATTTGTGTGAAATTTTGTCATAATTAGCGTATGAATTCTTGAGTTATGGCCAAAAACGTCTTTTGTGCCCCTCAATACTTCTCTAATTTAGTTTTTTATTTGTATAACCTATTCAAGTTTTGTAAGAGGATTTAGAAAGTTATGTACAAGATGGAGCTGTTATCTTCGACTCAAACACGCATACATAATTAATCCAATCGAAAATACATTACATTCTGACATTTAAATGCAGCTTCAGTTCTTTGCTATTTTGAGTTACTTAGCAGAACTAGGTAATGGAAATCAGGAGTTGGCCCTGTATCCTTGTTCAAGCATTTAAGGCACTTTGCCATGGTGGTTTGACGAGATGTCATCATACAGTCAGTTTATCTGTCAAAACTAAACCTGGTTCACTTACCTACACAGCAGCCACAAACGCTTCTGTTTAGAAACACAGTGTAACTCTGACTGGCACCTAGACTCACTGTCAATACCATGCTGGCAGGTTAACCACACAGCACCATACAATATTGTCATGAAACTGAATTGGAAATCGCGTACAGGGTAAGTTATTTAAAAAAACTTCACAACGAAATACAAAAGTGATGAATAGTGATGAACAGCCTTTTATACGGCTCTGAGTGATTTAAAAAAAAAAAAAATCGGCCTTCATGATTAAAAAATACATAAATGAAAGAGTGTTTTAAGGTCTTGTGTGGTGTTGTAGGTATCTTCTTAACAGTTTTAGAGGTCTTTTACAATGGCCGTCTATGGGAAAAAACGCTTTTGGTCGGCAGGTGAATTTTAGGCTGCAGTACCACCGTTGGCCACCATGTCAAATTGGCAGCAAGGCTAAGACCTGACGCCTGGGGGCTGGTCTACAGCCCCTTTCACAAGTGCACCTTCACCCAGAAATCTTGCGGAAATTCCTATTTTTCTATTCCGGAAAAGTTGATCTGGCAATTTCCCTCCTCGAGCGAGTGAAATTCAAAATTAGCTAAATTTTGGTTTTCAAAAATGTCTGGAAATCAAGGGAGACAAGGGAGCTTGTCTGGAGTGGAGGACGAGATTAATATGCACAGTAATAACAGCAGGAATCTTCCATCGTAGTTTTACGAATAATGAAGTTATTTTTATAACTAAAAGTTCGGGAACAAGACCATGCCTCAAGCACACTTTCAATTTCCTGCTCCACCCTATTTAAACGCGCCTAACCATGACCTTTTCTCTATGGAGCCAAGAAGACTCCCCCCATCAGCGAGACAGTGCCCCCCCACCCTGAGTCTCAATTCCCTGGTTCCTCGAGCTATCCATCGACCCCAACTCATCCGACCCCCTCGATTCATCCCTTCATCGCGACCCCTGATTCATCCCTCCACCCTCGACCCTTGTTTCATCCCTCCATTCTCGACCCCTCTTTCCCTCAATAAACCATCTAAATACATCTCATAGTGGCGTGGTCTTTGATAGTGAACTAGCTAATAGCGCGAACAGGGAAAACCACTAGCGCTGCACTCTTACAGCTACGCTACATGTGTCTAACTCGGTCTCCGTTGTAAGCCAAAGTAAATTTTTGGTGTCATTTTAGAAGTTTGGCCCGATCTTACAGGTCTAGATCTGACACTAGGTCTAGGATTTTGTCGGTCCTCGGAACTTCAAAGCCAGCTGGGGGGGGCTGCATTACAGACTCGGATTGGACACGATGATCGCCGAACACAACAGGGAAAGTGCAGACAGGCTTATGTAAAAGATAAGCGCTTATTGAAAGAAGGGCTTTAAAGGAGCCAGCTAGATAAAGCTGACTGTGGGGGACTTGAAGACACGACAATCAGGCACCTGCCTACCGCGCTATGCTAGTAACCCCCTCTATGCACTCCTGCTGCTATCAGCTATCTGCGCCTCGCTCCGTTTTGTAGAATAGATCTAGCTTGTGAGTGGCCTTCATTATGTCACTGCAGCGACAACAGTTTCCCTGGCGGCTCTCCCACCCCTGCTGTGCAGATGTATCCATTACTACTAAAGCACCCTGCTTTACAAGCTAATTTGGGTTTGGGTGCCCATGGGGTTTCTGTCGGTGTACATGTCGGTCTCTCGGTGTGTCTGTGTGTGTGTGTGTGTGTGTGTGTGTGTGTGACAGTCCGAAACTCAAGAGCGCAAGAACAACCGAGGAACAAATCCAACGCTGTGTGTCATTGCTAGAGAGTTGAGGGATTGCGAACTCATTTTTCATAACAGCGTGACACTAAGGATGCGCTGCCTACATAATGATGTAGCGTATGCGTCTCATTTCTTTCACCTCGATCCGACAAACCCCGAACACCGAGAGAAAGAGGGAGAGAGCGAGAACGAGAGAGAAACATGGAAACATCGGAGGCAATGAAGCCTAACCCCTCCTACTCATTAAAAAGCTAATAACCTTTCAGACAGAGATGCACACGGATAACAACCCAGAGACGGGGAATAAAGGCATAAAAATCCTGCCTTCCTGCCTTTTGTATGCTTTTTTTTTTTTTTTTTTTTTTTTTTTGTATTCTCAGTTGTCTCGGTGTATTCATGTGTATATCTATTTGCTGCTATCTTTCGCACACATAAATGAACTCTTTTCATACTCTAAACCTGTGCGGTGAATTTTTATTTTCCTACCGGGGGGGGAAAGGGGGAAATAAGAGATAAGCTATTCTGGCCTGGTGGGTCCCTCATAGCATCGGCAACCATTTGAAATCGGTGGGAGAGAGCTAGGTAACATCTACTGTGTAACAATATATTATTCTAGTCTTTATGGGAACACTTATGGATATATGGAGCTGTGCCTCTCCCCAGAATTTGGCGGGAGTATATCAACTGTGGCGCTTAATGTAATCTGCGGGCTGATAAATCGGCGCGCGACTTGCCTTCGGAATGAGCGGCAAAGTCCATAAAAGACATCAGAACATCAGTGCGTATGCAGACACACACACACACACACACTCACCACCATTTCACTTCCCGTACTATCATTTAATAACGCGCTCTTTCTGCCTCACGCCATTTCTCTTTACCCCTCGCTTCATCTCTCCTCTGCTCGTGCCCTTTTGCGTTTCTCCTTTACTTTTTTTTTTTTTTTATTACTCTTACTCGGTCCTCACGACTTCGTCCCCCCCCCATCTCTCTCTCCCCTTGCGTCTCGGTTGAGTGTGAGAACATGACAAGCGAGTGTGTATGTGTCTGTAATGTAGGCGCTGATGAATGAAACATCTCAACAGGCCAGATGCAATCACCTTGGATACCATTACTAAATATAGCTCTCGGTGATGCCTAACATATGTATAATAAATCAGCCTGTGATCCGCACTGCCTTGCCTTGTACTGTATCTAAAAGCCCAACATGAACCTAACTTCACTGAGAAAGATGACACACAAACCATTTGACCAGTCCGCTCTATGTACGTATTTATGTTTATGCGTCCATGCATGTTAAGTGTCAATGCATTTCTATGTGTGTGTAGCATGCTGAATCATATGTGGTCAACCATGCGTAGGTGACTTGGTACAGTATGTCATGTGGTTCATATTCAATGTGTGTGTGTGTGTGTGAGTGTGTGTACGCGCGCTCACAGGTGCTTCTTTGTGCACCACATGGTGTTAGCAGACCCCTGTGGTTTGATGAATGTAAAATCACACAGGTCAGCGCCCCCAGCAGCACAGGGGTCACCTTGGAGATGGTCTCCAAGCTACACCATCTGGTCGCCGTGGCGATACGGTAGGGAGAGGTTTTTACAGTTCACGCTCCGATGCTCGGCGCCCATACAGAGCTCGACCTGTACGACTAAAACACTAGATGGAACATACGACTCCTATTCACTTCACTTTTATATACAGAGAGAGAGTGAGAGAGAGAGAGAGAGATGGGTGTAAATGTGTGTGGGTGTATATGCTATGTGAAAACTAGCTTAGCGTTACATGCTTGCCAGCTGTGAGCGTCTTGGCAAGAAATGTAACACAGTGAAATCACCAATAACGGTGCACTACAACAATTTAACTGCTAGTTACTGCTAACATATACTGCAAAGCTAATGTTACATCATCAGCAAAGATTAAGCTCACTTACAATGAAGAAGTCCAACAAATAACAATTAAACAAAACGTAAATCAATTGATCTAGAGTTGTAAAATTACATGACTTAGCTTATCAGGAAATCAGGGAACTTAAAATGACTCTTCTACTAGCTAGCTAAACACATCCACAAGCAATCTGAATTGTAGAAAAAGCAGAAAAAGCAATTTTCCAATTCAACTGCAGTGAAAACTAGCATCAGCTGGTCTATAAAGGTTACTACCACAGACATTTCAGACCTGGCATTTCAACAAGGACCTAATGAAAATCCTACAGGCTCTTAAACACAAGCGTATAAAGTGCATGCAAGAGTGTTGTTGACAGCAGGTTACTGTTTTACCTCCCAACACGTCGCTTTCCTATTTAACAATATGACAAACATGTTTTGCTTTCATAACATACTGTATGCTTTAGAAAACATAACTGAACGTCATTATTTCCAATTGTTAATTTCCAAGTGTGTGCTGTTTCTTATACGATTCATTTATAGTTTCAGAACTTTCATTTGCTATGTTCAATCTGAAGTAAAGCTTTCTTTTTTTTAATTTATTTTGGTTGTTAAATTGGCCTTAAATTGAACTTCAGGTTGCGTTACAAAGATCTTTTGACATTTGATAAACCATGACAACTCAGCCGACAGCAGCAGCTAAATGAAAAGGTAAAAACAGGAGATGGGCAGGGAAGCAGAGAGAGACGGGGGAGATTAAGAGTCAGCGAAGGAGAAGAAACTGTAACCCGAGAGAGAGAGCGAGTCAAGCAGAAGTGAAGAGCAGAGGGCGACTGACTGAAGGGTGACTGAACGCCACCGATTTCTGCTCTGCAATTGTTCCGGAGGACACCCGGTGACATCTCAAGTCAAAGTCATTTAGCGTAACAGACTGTGACATTTTCAAGTAAATAAACGTCTGTTTTGCTACTCTCTACCACTGATTGATAGAAAACAGCAGTGATTCAATACTCAGTTCATGAAAGCTTTTCCATTCGCTGTTCTAAACACCCGGCGTCTGGTAGCTCTTTCCCGGGAAAAACCCTCTGGTGAACAGGAAGTGATGCATTTTACGTTTCGAAGAAGAAGAACTGGGTAGTTAGCATTAGCAGTGATAGCCACCATGGCTGAACAGACAAAGAAAAGAGAAACTCAAACTTCATCAACAGAAAATCCAAGGAAAAAGACGCCACGTTTGATGGAGACAAAATTAAAAGAAAGACAAAAAACAAAAAAACGAGGAACTCATGGATTACCAGCAATTAAACATCTAGCCAGCCCCTAATGACATGTTTTGCAGCTAATCTGGGTGTGTTTGTTTGGTTTATTCATGTAGACTAGAATGTTTTTTAATGATTTTCCCTTCCAATCCATATCTGCTGTTTCTTGGGTTCAGAAGGGTTATAACCTTTAACCCTCATTAGTGTGAAAGCAGATTTCAGCCCCCAATTCCAGCTATTCTTTATTGAAAGAGAAAGAGAGAGAGAGAGAGAGAGAGAGACAGGGATGGTATAGGAGAGAGATTGCTCTCTTCTTCATCCCGTCCCATCTTTGACATTTTAATCTGCGCTGACACGGCCCTTTGTGAGCGGGGCGGCGGGCCTTTAAATTCCACTCCCTCGCCAAGTGACGTTCCTCGGCCAAGAAAAAAAATTGAACGGGAGAAAAAGATAGAGAGAAATAAAAAAAAAAAAAAAAAAACTCAAAAAAAAATGGCAACGGCACCGGCACCGGCACCGGCATCAAGCCAGTACCGCTACTGTCAAGGCTCCTACCCTCCTTTCAGTTTCCTCATAGAAACACAGACAGACACACACACACACACACACACACACACACACACACTTCACTCTGTGTGACAGGGGCAGCTCCAGTCCAGCAAACTTGCTGAGAAGCTGTCAGTGCCAACATCACTAGGAAAACAGAGGGGAACAGATTACCATACACTGCAGCTCTAGGGCTCGACATATCTCCTCAACACACACACACACACACACAGACACAAAGGCAAACACACACACGTCTTCACATTCACCACACGGACACACACTCTTTGTCCCGGGACAAAAATATACAGGCGTAAAAATAGATTTTCTTTTACTATTTGACCAAAATAGGTGCCACCGGGGGAACAAAAAAACGACCTGTGACGGATGCTGCGTCCGTCTATATAAAGACTCGCAGATAAACAGTCCGAAGGAAGACGGTCCCGACTCATATGCTGGCCTTCACCCTTGAGGGGGAAAAGGGACAATAGTTCAAAATGGCTGCCTGGAGGCCGTTTGGCAGCGGGGAGCCGGAGCCTGGGTGGCAGCCTGCTCCTGTCTTCACGGAGACAGGGCAGGAGCCACAGCCGGTTAGCCTCTAAACACGAGGCCTGGCCGCCGTCCCGACTGTCATTGTATACCGGGGGGGGGGGTGTTTTTGAAAGTGTCCGAGGTTCAATAACATGACATCGTTTCCATTGTGTTTTCGGGTTAAAACGCCGGCTATTTGTTACCTCCTGTGTATAACAGCGCCACTAGTAGTGATTACACCTGTTCTTCCCCCCCCTGGGGCAAAGTGTCAGCTAACTTTGAAACAGCCTCTCTGAGGGGAAGGTGAGGGGGGAATGAGTCGGATAACGCTGGCGGATTTCGGAGTGTGTGTGGGGGGGGGGGGGGGTACGCAGCGTTGCATGAAAAGCGCTTTCGCAAAGGATGGAGGTTCAACGATCAAATGTGGACGTCCAGATGTTATTGATGTCCCAGTTTAGCTCAGCCTGAAGAAGAAATTCACTTTAAAACACTGCTGTTGGTGATGTATCTTGCATTCCTGGGTCTATTTTTTCCCATGGGTACCTGGCCAAATATAGACTACTTTGTATCTAAGGAAGTTGGTTAAAAAAAAAAGCTTTTATGTTTCGGGCTCCTTCTGATTGGAATAAGTTGCCTGTAAATATCCGTTCTCTGTCATCGTTTCACTTATTTAAAAATGTTTTGTTCTCACATCTTAAAACAGATTGCCTATGTTTTCAGTAATGCCATCACTGTTCCTTTATTTCCTTTATTTATAGATCGATCCTTTTCTTTTTTATTGATTGCGTCTAGTCTAAGGTTGTAACTCTCTTCTTCTTCTGTTTGTTTGGTTGTTTGTTTTGTGAGTATTTGTTTGGGACCCCTCTTGAAAACGAGATGATACATCTCAAGGGGTTTATCCTGATAGGAGAAACTGTTTCAGCGATGTACAACATCAACGGTACACGTCAGGTTTTGGTGTCAGTCCCTCAGAATCAAAGAGCGAGGCTTCTTGAAAGGCATTCTGGGAAACGTAGGAAATCACTAGCTGAGGTAGAGGTAGACGAGGCAGGTTGAGGGGAAAGTGGATACACCAAAAAACGTAAATTACAACATTTCATCACAAAATAGCTCCTGGAATGCATTGACCATCACAGATTCTTGATATGCCAGACTGGGTTTCTGTGGGTGGATTTTTGGCCACAATAGCCCACAGTCTATTAGACTGGTTTATGTGTTTGATTTCTGTTGACATAATGCAACTACTTGCCTGGAGCCCTGTATATTAATACAGTAATAATAATAATAATACAGTATTCTTGGGCATGTTTAGACTTGCCTAGCCAATTTCGATCAGCAAATTCCGCAAGCCTTATTTCTGTGTGATGTCATGCCAACTACATGCACCATTAAAATAAATAAACAATTTATCTTCTCATTGTGAACAATGTAGCAAGAATTTGGCATCTGCAATGACATTTCCCAATATACTGTATGTCTATTCATATCTGCTTTCCACCTGATGAATGAAGTGCATATGTTGGCCTGTTTATTGCAGTAATGTGACCTACAGCAGTGGTTCTCATCGTGGGGTCCGGGGACCACCAGGGGTCCCTGATGGGGTTCCAGGGGGTCCCCAGCAAAATGATGAATTGTTAAACTTCACCATTAGTTCATTTACAAGACGTTAACACAATTAGAGAATGTAGAAGAATGACTGTTTTGATCATAGTTTCTCTGTTATCTCTCTACCTACAATACAGATAGTCAGAGAGACAAAATCTCATCAAATGGGGGTCCGTGGCTCTGATGTGGACTACTTTTAGGGTCCTTGACATGAAAAAGGTTGAGAACCACTGACCTACAGGACCTATGAGGGGGAAACTTGGCCAATAGAGCATCTTTGATCTCCGTTACTTCAAAGCCCCTGATTGGCGAAGGATTTGACTCGACCCTGGGAAGGAAGGCAAAGCTTCGGCTGCCCTTATCCTCTAGATTCACTTTATCCTTCCACTGTCTTTTCTCTCTCTCTCACACCCTCTCTTTCTCTCTGTATCTTTGCTCTTCTCTTTTTATCTTAGGCTACTCCCCTGTGCCGCCCCCCCCCCCCCCCTTTCTCTCTATCAGACCGCATCCTCCAGTCCCTCACTCCCTCGCTCCGGCCTCCATTAGACACCCTCCGTCCTCATTTTCTCTCGACGCCTCTTCCTCTTTTCTCCACTTCTTTCACTTCATCCCATCTCTCCCGTGAAACTCCCTCGATCCCCTCCGTTCTCACCTCGCGAATCGTCTTCTTTGTTTCCTCTCGGGCTTTTGGTACATAATCGACGGAGGCGCGGTGCTGAGGATAGGCTGTGGCCGGACGAGCTAAGTCTTTCCTCCCGATCCGGGATGGGGGTGGGGGGGTGGGTGGGGATGAAAGGGGGGAGGGGGGGGGGTGGAGGCTAGAGGACACTGCAGATCACGTCGTGCCTTTATCTCCGCCGTGTAGCGTTCCCGCCAAGGTGAACGTCGGCGCTACAAGCCGATGAGGTTAAAAAAAAGAAACACACCCCGATAGCATCGCGTGCCACTTGCACCCCCCCCCCCCGATACCATCAACTAATCTCACTCAGGCTCCTGAAAAAAACAAAAAACACTGCTGGAAACTCTGGTCTGTTTTCTTTTGTCGAGGCAAAATGAATCCAGGAATCGTTCGGATTGACGTAAACGCGGCAAAAATGAGTGGACATGTACAGTCGGATGGCCTGGACATTTTCAGAATTGGATCCATTTTTTTTCTCTTTTCTGTCGTTGTCAGAAAATGGGTTTTCCTCCATATCTGCTGAGCTGACCATGATAGGATTGAAAAAAATATGTCTACACCTATGTTTTGACGGACAAGGAATGCAACAGTGTCAAGGAAAACAGTTCTTCAAATCGTCATGTAATGCCGAATTCAATGATGCCGTGTAAAGAAATACAATAACACTTCAATTTTCTTCAATTATCTGACAATCAAGCAAATCCTGAGAATGTTCAGTGCATCAAACTGAACATGTATACCAATTTTGGTGCTTTTAGGCAAATCTGAATGGTTTGGCCTATTTCATTTCATTTGGACTTTGTCGTTTTTTTCCCCTCAAATTCCTCAATAAATCAGCAGCAAGTGAACAAGTGAAGCATGTTTTAATGATTCACCAAGATATTGACACCTTCAGTTCAGGTAAATAAAAACGAGGATGAACTACGACTTCCTCTTGGTAATCACCATAAGGCAGACAACCACCAGTATGAAAAATCTATTATATTTAAAAAAAAAAAGCATTATTTCTTCCCTTAAAAGACCCCATCCTCATGTAAGTCATCAGTTTTTCCCCATGCTTACTATGAATTCCTGTTATAAAGACTTGGTGGTAAATTTTACTCACATTCTACATTACTCATATCAAAACCACTTCCTCCAGCCTTGAGAGCCAGTGATTTCTTACAGTGAATTAACATCAACAACCCAGAATGTGCCCTTATAATTTCCTCTATTCACTTTTTTTTTTGGGTTGTGAAATGATGTACTGTAGCGCAGCTTTTTGGTTGAAATCGATTGATACTACAAGCACAATGCAGCCTACAGCAATGAATCATTTGCTCCGCATTTTGTGAGAATAGTAATCTCCCTGACTCATCTATGCTGTAGTGAAGTCAGATAAACAAGGTTGTTTTTGGTCAACATCCATTATTTCTCTCTCTCTCTTTTTCTCTCTCTCTCTCTCTCTTTCTCTGCCTCAGTCGCTGTCTCTCTCTCTCTCTCTCTCTCTGAGATAGCGGAGTTTATTGAATGGGTTTATTTCAGAGAGAAATAGCCGGCTATTGAGATATGGAGCTAAGCTGTGATGGAAGAGCGGTTATCAGAAGCCACTGTTCTGTAGATCATTCTTATTATTATGCTAATATGAACAACTGTGTTATTTGCCAGAACGGTATTAACAAAATGTTTTTCCTTTCTTGCGTGTGTGTGTCGCTCAAGTGTGTGTTGTTGCATTTCCATTGCATCGCTGACTTAAAGTGTTAATGTATATTAATGTGCTGCTGCACTGCAATTTGCTCTGCAAGCCGTACCATGATAAATGACTTGTTCTGTACCGCTGTTTGTTTTTCACGGTTTCTCTCTGTTTTTATATTGATCCAGGAGTGTTATGCACAAATGATCTGTAATGTACCAATCTGTTTAATGCACTCTGTGGAAACACTTTGTTTTCTGTTGCGTTCCTTGACAGCAGCCTAGAGAATAGAGAAGCAGGGTTGTGATCAGAAGGTTGCCGGTTCCAATCCCTAGACCGGCTGGGAAAATGTGTAAAGTAAATATGTAACACTCTCCCCTCCCTCAACAATTACTGTCAAAGTGCCCTTGAGCAAGGAACTGAACCCCCAGCTGCTGCAGTGGAGCTGCTCAGTAAAAGACTGGTTATGCTGGGCAGCCCCTGGGTCTCAGTGATGGAAGATCGGTGAATGATTTGTTCATGCTGAATGACTCTTCATTAGGAACTGGGAGTCAGGACTCAGTCTGTCAAATTAATCGGGTGCCATGCCATTTTTCTGACGGCCCATTATTCCGAAACCCCAATAGTCCGAAAACTCCATGCCTGGCTCCATCCACAACCGTTTCTGACAGCCTTGACCGTAAGCTTGATCTAACCCTAACCTCAGTGACCCCATGCCTCAACCCAACCACCTCCAGGATAACGGGCTGTCGGACAAATGGGCTTTCGGTCCAATGGGTGGACATTTCTCAGGACTATTGGGGTTTCGGAATAATGGGCCGTCGGAACAATGTGCGGTCCCCATTAATCGTTCGTTCACGGCTCCACAGCGCCACACGCAGCCATTGAAGAATTGAGTCTCGTTCGGGAAGGAGAGGAGCTGTGAACAGGTTGAGGAAATTGAGCTGTGAGTCGCACATGCGTCGGAGACTGGGGAAGGCTTGAGAAGAGTAGTACAGCTCAATTAACCCTAACAAACAGTTTGTTTTGGCTTTGTTAGCTAGCTAACTACTAGCTAACTAAACTACTCAGCAGGCTTATTCAATGTCAATGTTAACATGTGTTGGGCTTTGATAGGGGCAGGTTTGGTTATTAGCAATTAGTAATTAATAATTATGAAATTATTAATTATTCATAAAATTATTGACGGGAGTCAATAGAACGGGGCACCACCCTGGAATCAGGGACCAATAACCGTACCTTTAAGTCAGTCTCAAAATGGCTGTTCATCCCCAAATGACAGTGTTTGAGTACCACTGTACATTTATGAGTGAACAGTGAAGGGTGAATTCGTACACAGGCCCTCACAACCAGCAGTTACCACAATACATATGCATAAGAAATCACAGACAACTTCTCTTTAAAGGTATAACAGCGTTTATTTACTTTAGCAATATTAATTAATAATCAATAATACTTCAGTCAATCAACTACTATTACACGACTACAACTATGGATCTAAACTAGCAAGCATAAAAGACATAAACAGTATAATGGCATGTAGGGAGTTGTATGTATGTGTGTGTGAAAGGGAGAAGAGAGAGAGAGAAAGATGGCGGACGTGACCACGTGGGTGGGACGTCTCGCGAGAGTTCAAGATGGCGGCCTTGACCGCACAGTTTGAACAAAGAGGAGTTTTGGAATCAAGATGGGGTTGGAATTAGGCGGCTAAAACCAACACCCTCTACTCCTCAGGTAGCGGTGGATGTGCAATGATATGTGGGTATGTGGGTTAGTAAGGGAGAGAGAGAGAGAGAGAATAGAGGGGAGCACTCGCCGTCTAAAGCACCAATAATAGCCTTTTACCGCACAGAAACTCGGGGTACAACTGGGAAGTAGTACACCGGGTTACTGGTCTTTGAGCTAGTAAAATGCAGTATATTGGCTCTCTACGTGGCGATAAACACAATTGCAAGTCCAGTGGCATGCAATGGCACACATTCAGCTTCAAACGTTACAATCAAATCAAGCAGCACGCTTAATGATAGGTTTCACAGCATAATATGGACACGGCGGTCCAATGCGCTTCCCAATACGCACAACAGTAGCTTCTGATCAGTAAAGCTTAGATAACACACCTATACTAGTCTCTGCCCAGAACCAAAGCCTCTTACTTGGGAAAATCACTCTCGAGTGATTTGGTGTGTGTTTTCGTCGGGTCGAGCCGGTGGGGTTCTCCAGGCGGGTCGGCGCGGCGAGACCGTTATTTCTCCTTGCACGGAGCAATGGTCAGCTGGCTTTCCTTGTAGGCAGCGAAGGATTTCAACCAGGAGTCGACTTGACTGAAGAAACGTTTCCTCACGTTATCTTCTTGGAGGGAAGGAGTGTCCTCAGCTGTAGTCTCTTCCAGTCCACTTCTGCAGGTCGGCTGTGCGCACTGGTTACTCATACAGATGCGCGCAAGGAGTTAGATTGCCGGATACACAAACAGCTAATCTAATCCTTCTGGATCCAAATAGTGTTATGGCGAACACTAAACAGTCTGGGCTCGTCCAGCGAGTTGAAGACTGTGCCTTGGCTTAAACAAAAAGAACAGTTCGAACGTTAAAATGTACCACCTTGTATAGCAACGGAGTCGCAAGAAGGGGCGATGTGGAAAGGTAGCTCCTGGAATTTATATCCTCCGTGACGTCATGGGGGATCCCGGGGGGTCGCCCGAGTCTCGTCCAATGAGAGACCAGAGTTTGAATTCCAGCCAGTTCACACCTAGGTGTGAACTTCAGGGCCAGTTGGAATTTTTGGCGCTGCTTTTCCTTTGTTTGAAATCAAGCCCAGCGGGTGGGCTAGAGTTAAGGCTTTTGGTTTTCTTGTTAGGCCACAGATGTTGGCCCTATTGTTTTAATTAGTTTTCTTTTGTTTCACCTTATGGCGTGGCCCAACATCCCCCCTTTGGTCTGAAGAATGGGGTGCTGGCCGCAGTCTTTAGAGCAACTCAAGGGCCGGACAGTTCATATAGGTGAGGTAATCCTGAGGGTTACGCAGTCCATATGTTCCTGATGATGGGAAGGAATGGGAACAGTCCATACAGTTCATAGAGTTCACAAGTTTACAGAGGGCTCTGGTGTCTGGGCAGACAGTGAGGCAATGTCTGGGCAGAGTTTCTATTTTCTTAAACTACAATAAACAAAACACATCAAGCACAGGCATCCATTTTGGGTAAGCAATGTATTAACCCCAACACAATCTTTTCCTGCTTTTGATCCCTATTAAAGAATTTCAAGAAAGGGGAGGAAAAGGAAAAGGGAAAGGTGGTTAATAGTTAGTAGGCCTACTCCTTGGATTGGAGCTGGTCAGTGTGATGTTTTCAGACTGGTGTGTGAATCGTGGTGACACGAATATGAGGGAGTCCAATTCTATCTCTAAGTTCCTAAGGTCTACGAAAATAGGAATTGCACTGCCAAGGCTATATGCCAGATGTACCTGTAAGGGCTGCACAGCAGTGGTAGTAGCTGATTTTAGGATTTGTTCAGCAAGGTCTAGGGAGGCCAGATAGGGTGGAATTCTTCCACCACTCAGACTGTTGACTGAGGAGCTTACTTCCCTAGTGAGGTCCTGCATCAAATCTCTAACTACCTACACACACCCTGTAATGGTTCTTATTGAAGGAGGAGGCTCTGTCGTTGGGCCCCTTGGGGGTCCGGCAGCGCTGACGGTTGACGAGATGTCTCAAGCTGTCTCATCGTCTCCGTCATGCATCTCCTGAGCCAACTCTCCAATTCCTGCATTGAGTTATCTCTTTTGGGGGACTGGGGTTTTCTACCTTCATTCTTGCCTTGGTACTTACCTCCTTGTGGGGAGTGCTTCCCAAAGCTAACCTTTTGTTGGTAGGAGTTTTGTTGTCTGTGTCCAAACTGTCTTTGTGGTCGTTGGTTCTCTTCCCGTTTGTCCTGTCGCTCACTCTGTTGGCGAGGCGGACGGCGCCCCTGGGGGGCAGTTTTTGCGGTTTCCTTAGGGCGAGGCACTTCGTTGCCTTCAAGCGCTAAGTCGGGAACTTCTGAGACCTGGACCGCCAGGACTCTGGCATCATCGTCATACTTTCTGACTGGGCGCACACGCGTCTCCCATGACAACTGTGCATACCTCCGGATCGCCTGCATAGTGAGGTCGTTCACCCTGCAGTGCATGGTGACGTCATGGCGCACGCTGTCGTGGAGGTTGTGTAGGAACAAGGACTTAAAAGCCGGTTCCTCCTCCATTCCCGGGGCACTGCGCCCTTGGAAATACGCGGCTCTCAGGCGTCGGTAGTATTCCCTAGGTGGTTCCTGCTTCTTCTGCAGGATGTTAAAAGCACCAAGGGTGGCGGAGGCTGAGTCGGTGTACGGTGAGTATTCCTCCCGTAGGGCCCGACAGAGGGTCGAGTAGCGGTCTCGAGTCCTGGGTAAGAGTGTCTCCATGAATGCATGGACACTCCTGGCTGTGGTTTTCCACACCAACCTGAGTTTCTCGCGCGTTGTGGCGTGCGGCAGTTCAAAAAGGCAGCGTTCGACCTCTCTGAGGTAGTCGTCCACATTCGACTCCCGATTAGTTGGGTCGAATCTCTCTATGTCCCTTGCTAGGGACTCAATCAGACGGACGCGCGGTTCTGGTTCTCGGGGCGGCCATCGACCGTCCGAGTCGTCTGAAATTCCGGAGTCGCTCAGGTCGCTATAGCGATGAGTACTGGCTCTTCCTTTTCTGGGGGGAGATGGAGTTTGGTCACGGTGTGGGCGCGAACGGCGCATGTACTTCTCCTCCTTCCGTGGAGGGGATGGAGTTCGATCCCAGCGCGGTCGCGAGCTACGTGACATGTAAGGCTCACTGGTGGACAAGGACTCAAAGCCTCTTCGGTCACTTGGTAGTCGCATGTACTCCTCCTCCTCCTTCCGCGGAGGGGATGGAGTTTGATCCCGGCGCGGTCGCGAACTACGTGACACGTAATGCTCACCGGTGGACAAGGGCTCAAAACCACTTCGTCCATTCAGGGGTTGAGTGCATCCTTCCCCTCTTCTCGGTGGGGAAGGGGTCCGGTCGATGCGCTGTCGCAAAAAGCGTGGCGCGTAAGGCTCGCTGGTGGACATGGGCTCAGAACCACTTCGTCCACTCAGGAGTTGAGTGCGTTCCTCCCCCCTTCGCGGTGGGGAAGGAGTCTGGTCGAGGCATGGTCGCAAACGACATGACACATAAGGCTCACTGGTGGACAGGGGCTCTAAAGCACTTCGTCCACTCAGGAGTTGAGTGCGTTCCTCCCCCCTTCGCGGTGGGGAAGGAGTCTGGTCGAGGTGCGTACCCGCGCGACGGGGGCTGGGCCGGTGTACGTCCCAGGAGGGTGTGGCGCTTAGTTCCACCTGGCGGCTTGCTGGTGGAGGTGCTCTATAGCTGTCTAAGTGGCCACTTTCAAGCCGTTGGGTCAGGGCCGTTACTTGTCTTTGAACAGCATGGAGTTCTTGACGCAGCTGACTGATTTCGGCTGTGCCGTCTTGGTTTCTTTTTGTACCACGTGGGTCGAAGAAAGAACCTGTTGGGGAATTAGAGCTGGTGACAGGTGTTTCCTGACCAGGGGCGTCAGCACGTGTACCGACCTGAAGTTTTTCGCTTCTGGTCTCTGCTGGCCGTCGGGCAGCCTGGAGCTGCTCGACTAGTCCTTCACAGTGTCTCCTCATCCGAGAGGTCTCCGATTTAGCGTCTTCGGCTTCCTGACGCAGGTGACGGATAGACAGCTGTGCGGAATCGTAGTCTTGCCTTAGGTGGGCAAACATTTCTTCATATGCTACAGCTTGTAGCTGCATTTTACGCTGGCACAGGAGGTTTATCCGCCCAAGCACTTCCGGCTTGGTGAGCAGGGGTGACCTCGCTGTTGGATGGTTAATATAATCTATTAACTCCTCCAGCTCATCCTCACACTCGCTGAGCGTATAGCTCTTGAGGCGGTTCCTTTCCTCAAGGGTGAGGGAAATAAGACCGGCGACGGCATCCAGTAATTCTGGATCGTCTACCTCCCGGGGAGCTGCAGCTCCAGACGCGGAGGGGTCTTGGCTACTCATTGTTATCTTTTCTGGTAACACGTTTGGTAGCCCACTCTCTTGTTATGACAAGGAGTGTCGCTGTGAGATCAAACAAACACACAGGGGAGAGGCTTTAGACCTGTGGTTTACAAGCTGAAGTGTTGAAGCTAATTACTCTTTGCTATCTATCCTATTAGGATGTTAATGAGGTGACCTCAGTAGCTCTGGTGAGTAACAGCTAGGTTAGGGGATATTGGGGATCTCCAACTCAAGCTCAAACAGTCTGACAATTTGCTATTTGTCAATAATTACTAACCACAAGTACACACTGAAGCAACTCACAAACCACAACTGACTATATGCTTGGCAAGTCACCAAAAAATAAATTTTCAAAAATCAAAATTTCAAAAATTTTAAAATTTAAAATTCAAAATTCTGGATTATTATGCATAAATATGTAATAATGCTGGTATTAGAAGACCTCACACGGGGCACCATTTGTTGGGCTTTGATAGGGGCAGGTTTGGTTATTAGCAATTAGTAATTAATAATTATGAAATTATTAATTATTCATAAAATTATTGACGGGAGTCAATAGAACGGGGCACCACCCTGGAATCAGGGACCAATAACCGTACCTTTAAGTCAGTCTCAAAATGGCTGTTCATCCCCAAATGACAGTGTTTGAGTACCACTGTACATTTATGAGTGAACAGTGAAGGGTGAATTCGTACACAGGCCCTCACAACCAGCAGTTACCACAATACATATGCATAAGAAATCACAGACAACTTCTCTTTAAAGGTATAACAGCGTTTATTTACTTTAGCAATATTAATTAATAATCAATAATACTTCAGTCAATCAACTACTATTACACGACTACAACTATGGATCTAAACTAGCAAGCATAAAAGACATAAACAGTATAATGGCATGTAGGGAGTTGTATGTATGTGTGTGTGAAAGGGAGAAGAGAGAGAGAGAAAGATGGCGGACGTGACCACGTGGGTGGGACGTCTCGCGAGAGTTCAAGATGGCGGCCTTGACCGCACAGTTTGAACAAAGAGGAGTTTTGGAATCAAGATGGGGTTGGAATTAGGCGGCTAAAACCAACACCCTCTACTCCTCAGGTAGCGGTGGATGTGCAATGATATGTGGGTATGTGGGTTAGTAAGGGAGAGAGAGAGAGAGAGAATAGAGGGGAGCACTCGCCGTCTAAAGCACCAATAATAGCCTTTTACCGCACAGAAACTCGGGGTACAACTGGGAAGTAGTACACCGGGTTACTGGTCTTTGAGCTAGTAAAATGCAGTATATTGGCTCTCTACGTGGCGATAAACACAATTGCAAGTCCAGTGGCATGCAATGGCACACATTCAGCTTCAAACGTTACAATCAAATCAAGCAGCACGCTTAATGATAGGTTTCACAGCATAATATGGACACGGCGGTCCAATGCGCTTCCCAATACGCACAACAGTAGCTTCTGATCAGTAAAGCTTAGATAACACACCTATACTAGTCTCTGCCCAGAACCAAAGCCTCTTACTTGGGAAAATCACTCTCGAGTGATTTGGTGTGTGTTTTCGTCGGGTCGAGCCGGTGGGGTTCTCCAGGCGGGTCGGCGCGGCGAGACCGTTATTTCTCCTTGCACGGAGCAATGGTCAGCTGGCTTTCCTTGTAGGCAGCGAAGGATTTCAACCAGGAGTCGACTTGACTGAAGAAACGTTTCCTCACGTTATCTTCTTGGAGGGAAGGAGTGTCCTCAGCTGTAGTCTCTTCCAGTCCACTTCTGCAGGTCGGCTGTGCGCACTGGTTACTCATACAGATGCGCGCAAGGAGTTAGATTGCCGGATACACAAACAGCTAATCTAATCCTTCTGGATCCAAATAGTGTTATGGCGAACACTAAACAGTCTGGGCTCGTCCAGCGAGTTGAAGACTGTGCCTTGGCTTAAACAAAAAGAACAGTTCGAACGTTAAAATGTACCACCTTGTATAGCAACGGAGTCGCAAGAAGGGGCGATGTGGAAAGGTAGCTCCTGGAATTTATATCCTCCGTGACGTCATGGGGGATCCCGGGGGGTCGCCCGAGTCTCGTCCAATGAGAGACCAGAGTTTGAATTCCAGCCAGTTCACACCTAGGTGTGAACTTCAGGGCCAGTTGGAATTTTTGGCGCTGCTTTTCCTTTGTTTGAAATCAAGCCCAGCGGGTGGGCTAGAGTTAAGGCTTTTGGTTTTCTTGTTAGGCCACAGATGTTGGCCCTATTGTTTTAATTAGTTTTCTTTTGTTTCACCTTATGGCGTGGCCCAACACATGTAACTAATAATGCTAGCTTCAACTAGATACATTGGCTAGTGTGAAAATCAGGTGATGGTTAGCTGATACTATGGTTAGCTAGCTAACAAGCTGATCTAAACACTAAATCAATCAAACAAAAGGACATCAGGCACTCCAAATATAAAAATATAACCACGAGGAAGGACATATTTAAAAAGCCTTTATTGTAGTGGCTAAATCATTAAAAAAGCCAACATGTTTCGACCATGTCTATCCAAATCTGCAGTCAGCTGTTCTCAACCACTGTTACCCAACAGCTGAGGACTTCCAATATGGCCGCCAGAGGGTGCGTTACGTCACCTGAAAGCCCTCTACTGTGCTGTGGGAAGTGTGCTACATGTTGCTGGATACAATGGTGCTTTGTGTTGTGTGTATTCTCCAGCGGTGTGTTTTCTGTAGTTGAGGTGTTAAGTGTGTGCTGTGCTGTTATGTTGCGCAGGCCATCCATTCCCCTGAGGAGCCTCTTCTCTTCTTCTCTCCTCTTTTTGAAGCTCATTTCTCTCGCGCCAGAGGAGCATGGAGTAGCAACATTAATCATCGGCCTTGAGGCTGTGAGAGGGTGTGTGTGTGTGTATGTGTGTGTGTATGAGTATGAACGTGAGTTGGAGTGTGAGTGTGCGTATGCAGGTGTGTGTGTGTGTGTGTCTGTTGCAACAAATGCAGCATTTAAATATCTAAAGTTCGGCCGTCCCTAAAGGCACACAGGTACTCACACACCTAAACACAAAATACACAGCGGTTTCATGGGATGTTTGCATGATACTGAAAGCGTTGCCTCCAGGATCCAGCGAGCCAAGTGGCACACACACATACACATAGACACACACACAGGCACTCCCTGAAAAAACCTTGGGTCCAAGCCAAATCTGGCTTCACACACTGATATCCACCACTGCCAAGTCTGCCTCAGGCGACTGCCCCAAGCCATGGCATCTAGCATCAGCATTCTGGCAGAGAATGTGTCTGTGTGTGTGTATGTGTGTGTGAACTTGTACATGTGTGTATGCATGCTTGTACAATACTGTACATACTGTTTACAGACAAACAGTATGCAAAACAACAGAAAGACTTCAACTTTGTCATGAGTAAGTCACAATTACAAAGACAGCTACACAGGTAAGTCACATTAAAGGTGAAAGTATCATTTTAACATCAGTAAATCATTAACTTTGAGAGATTATTAGAATTATAACCGTGAAAATCAGCAGCCTCTACACTGTATTTTACATTGTGTGACACTGGGTTGGATTTGGCGGGAAATCTGCTGGATTGCTTTATAGCAGTGGTTCTCAACCTGGGGTCCAGGGACCACCAGGGGTCTTTGAGGAGGTTCCAGGGGGTTCTCAGCAAATTGATGAATTGTTAAACTTCATTATTTTGTCATTTTAGAATGACTGTTTTGATCACAGTTTCACTGTTATCTCTCTACCTACTGCACAGATAGTCATGGAATTCTGGTCAAAATCATATCGGACAATAAAAATATTCTCAGATTTGGGTCCGAGAGACAAAATCTCATCAGATGGGGGTCCGTGGTCCTAATGTGGCCTAAATTAGGGGTCCTTGATATGAAAAAGGTTGAGAACCACTGCTTTACAGCACAAAATAGGAAAAGGGCGCTGTTCCAGAGCAAACAGAGCTAAAGCTTTCAGAGTTTCTGGTAATGGCAGATGGTGGGAGGAGGGAAAGGCCGATGGCAAAATCACTTCCAACATGTTTATCCAATTTAGTAAAGACAAAGACGCCGGGGAGGGGGAGGGGGAGGGGGTTTATGGGAAATGTGGTCTTCTAAATTTTGAGAAACACTACCTACCGCTAATGTCGGAGAATTTAGTAGAAACTGATGAATAAAGCAAGTAATCAATAATTCAGGTTATTATACGTGCACAGAGAGAAGAATGATACAAGCCGGTGCCAGGTTCTTTGTTCTCTGAATAGTGAAGCAAAAAAAAGGGATAGAAGTATGATTTTCAGCACAAAGACAAGGAGTGATAGGGGTTGAAAATGTAACAATCGGGGTGCTAGGTGTGAGTTTCACATGTCCTTGACTGTCTGATGTAGACAGGAACACAACACAAAGATCTGGTAAACAAGTTGCATGAAGGATTCACTGCTTTTCCACTCTGCAAACAGATACACACTTAAGAAAGAATGCTATACTTAACCCCTTGCACCCCGACTTTCCCCTCAAATTTCCCCTTAGCTTCAAAGTTAGACTTTTTTCCATACTGTACAACAGTGTCACATCCATATCCTGTATCTGCTCGTTCCAACGCTTTCTTGAAGCTCTGGCTGCTTATATTGAGGGAAATATTCAAATACAAGACGCCATGTTTTTATGGCTGCATTACATCAAATGGAAAAATCTAGATGTTTGTGCATCATTTTATACATGTTTCCCTGTAATTCAGCATGACATAGTTGGTATCTTTGGAAACCTTGGGATCTTGACTAGAATTTAAAATAAAGTTCTGCGGGTTTGAACAAAGTTTGGGTGTGCAACATGCGTTTTGCATACAAATGATTAAAGCTTAATTTGTGTGAGATAGAGGCTACCAATTGTCTCAGCCATGGTCTCATTTGTTTACGGTAATTATACCAAGATATCACAATTAATTTGACAATGAGACAAGATATGTATATTGATGTTTATAAATGATGCGTGCAACACCAGCTTTAAAAGATCAGACACCAACCTCCTTTCTCTTCCCATCTTCCTTCCTAGCTTCTCTCCATTCATCCTTCCTCCCTTCTGTCTGTCCCTACTCTTCTTGTCGTCCCTCCATTCATCTCTCTCTCTCTCTCTCTTTCTCTCTCTCTGTCAATCAATCTCTCAAAGTCAATACTTATGAGTTTTCAAAGCAACATGAGCCAGCTAACAAAGTTCCAAAGAGGACCAATAGTCGGAGCCTGAGAATCAAGGAATCAAGGGTTTCACTTTCTCTCATGTATGTATAAATGTCACGTTTTTCTGTGTGTTTGTGTCTATTGTGTGTGTGTGTGTGTGTGTGTGTGTGTGTGTGTGTGTGTGTGTGTTACCTGTTGGGGGTAACCCTAACTGGGTGTTACGCTGAAGCACCAAGCCTCCTGTAATTACCCCTGGTGATACATGGATTATGTAACAGCCTGGCACCTGGCAGTATCCGGGAACACACACACACACACACCCACACACACACACACACACACACACACACACACACACGCACAACTCCCAGATGACAAGCTGTCACTCTTGTTATGCTGACATTTGAGATGGGCCGATTGGCATGAGCGAAGAGCTGTGGCTGTGTGTGCGGTATGTGACTACATTAGATTCAATTAGATTAGATTAGATTCAATTAGACTAGATTAGATTCAATTACATTAGATTACATTAGATTAGTTGCGGTGAAACTTTACTAATCCCTGTGGTGAAACTGCATAGTAATAGGATATGCAAAGTAGAATAGTAAAAGAGAACAGAGCAAATGACGGTTATATGAACAGACTCAACTGACAATTCCAACACTCAGAAATATTGAAATAATTGTATGAATGAAATTGTGCAAGTCTGGATGGGATGTAAAATAGCAGCAGTAGTATCAGTAGCAGCAGAATTTACTGAGACAGAAAGACAATGTGAGATTTGTGCTTTGTGAAAAAGGTAAAGAAAGGAGAAATCCCATTAACAATTTGTATCAGTGATCAGCTGACTGACACAGTGACTGAAGTTATACGTAGTATAATAAATCATAGTTTTTATACAAGCATAGTTATTACATGGTAGCGTGTGCTTGGTTTTCATTGCCTTCTGTCCAATCCAATGTCCAATGTTTCTACTCATCTGGGCTGTAGTGCATCTAATTCCTTTGAGTGTGCACAAATCCACACAAACATATCCACAATGCAAATAATAGCGAACACGGATATTAACATAGTTAGACAGCTTGGCACCAAGTGTATTTTCATATACAGCGCTCTCTCTCTCTGTTCGGTCTGTACCAGTTTATTGGAGGGAACTAAACACATTAGGAAGAGGAAGGGGAGGTGGATTTGCGAGATATGATCTATTACGCAATCTGAAGCTCCATGACTACACGCCACAATGAAAGGCAACAAAAAAAATCCCTGTTTGCTTTTAATCTGAGGCAGGTTAGGTATCAAATATCTGAGGTGGCACCTGCTCCTTCAGTTTGAATGGGCATGACGCCAGTGCTAGCCCTATATTGCATTACCGTATTTCCTCTAATATTGGCCCGGGCCTTTATTTAACTCAACTGCAGAGGGTACCAGGCCTTTACTGGAAGCAAGCTTATATTAGAGAAAGGCCTTTATTTCTAATTCCCTCCATTTGATAAGTATATTTGTTCATATTTTAGTACGAAGCCTCCTTGTTTTCTGATCTGCTTCTGTTGGGGTACATTAGGTAGCCGTTTTTTTTGTTACTGCAATGCAATGTTCCTGGGAATGGGAACATGACAAAGGGTCCTATGTTCCCAGGGTCCTATATTTAACCCTAACCTTAACCCTAACCCTAACTAACCATATTAAGCGAATACAGAGCTGGGGAACATCTTTTTCAGGTTCCCATTATGTGCTATATAGAGCTGGGGAACATAGGACCCTGGGAACATAGGACCCTGGGAACATAGGACCCTGGGAACATAGGACCCTGGGAACATAGGACCTTAGGAACATAGGAATGACTCCATTTCAATTAATGCCACCTAATTCGTGCTTGCTAGCTAGCTACGTTAATCCGTTAAAATGATGTAATGTTATGAAAAGCAATACCAAAGTAGCATTAGTATTTTTTGTCTGTTCAAAACTCTGAAGCTGCGACCCATCGACCAAGTTGCTCACAGTGTGAACGCACAACATCACTAGGCATGTGTGAGAGAGAAATGAGTGAAATAATAAGAGGAAGAGAGAGACGGAAACGGAGACAAAGACTGAGAGGGCAACACAAAGACAGAGGAGGAGCAGCAGAAAACAAGGAGAGAGTAGGGGGAGTCGCGCCCCCCCTCTGGGGACACCCACTTCCTTGGTGCCGCGCTCTGCGAATCTGATTTGTCTCCCACTGTTTGCTTTGTTTGTTAGCGCAGCATCTGAATATCATGCCTCGGGCTGAGAATAACACTGTAGCATCGAGGAAAGCTAGTTCATTTAGCCCTCGGGAGGAAAGTTATTGTTGCTGTAAAAGTTGTTGTTTAAAGTGTATTATTGCTATTTTGTGATAAAGTGTTGCCTTTTTGCTCCAATTTCCCTCAACCTGTCTCGTCTGCTTCTATTCCAGTTAGTGATTTCCTACATTTCCCAGAATGCCTTTCGACAACCCCATGAGAATGGGCGTGAACTTATTGCTCAAAGGTGTATGGGCATGGAAGTATAGCTAGCTAGCTAACTAGCTTTCGCCCCAACATGTCTTGCGGTTGCGTTGCACTCTGGTCTATTGAGGTCCTTGCTCTTGCTCTCTACTTTTTCGGTGTATCCACTTTCCCTCAACCTGCCTCGTCTACTTCTACTTCAGTTAGTGATTTCCTACATTTCCCAGAATGCCTTTCGACAATCCTCGCTCTTTGATTCCGCGGGACTGACACCACAACCTGACGTTTACCGCTGATATTTTACATCGCTGAAACATTTTCTGCTATCAAACTACATTGTAGCTGCTGGAAATATCACAATGTGACTTCACGTCGTTCATTGTCGGCCAGCTATCCACAGGAAGAAGAAAAATACACCACCAGACAACAAAATGGTCCCAGAAAGGCATGATGCATTGCTGTTTTATAACACTGTTAAAGTGTTTTAGGGTGGATGCATAATCCCCAATGTGAAAAGCTCTGCAGCTCAATACTCATTTTACTTTGTGGAACTGCCTCCCCCTTCAAATCAAAAACTGTCCCATCAAAGCTGTGTAAAAATGATTCTCCCGCAGATTAAAAAAAATCTCCAGACAGATTTAACTCGGCTGACAGAGATCGACAAAAGGTGAACGCTGTGGCTTTGTTTAGAATCTGAAATGTTTTCAACTGACTTCTCGCCACTAAGCCACTCTTGAATACGTCCTAAAACGTTCTGCCGTATGTACAGACACACATAATAAGATCACAATTCAAAAAAGCCAGCCGGGGCTTTTTCACAAAGTGTATTGCAAACATGTGGCCTCATGGAGAAAGTGGCACAGATGGTTCCTATGGTTATGTTTATGGTGTGTGATCATCGGTAAATATTGACACACACACACGCACACACACACACACACACATTTGTAATTCACACACACATGAACAAACACACCCATAATGTACATACACAAGCACATGGCATTCATTCATGCTTGTACGCACACATATATATTTCACCTATTTCACCACTTTACCAAGGTCATCTGTTCTTCAGCTTAAGTGTAAACACAAAATAAAAGACTTTAGAAGAGCCCACTGTATACTGTATACATATATACTGTATATATATTTTAAAAAGCTTTTGCTGTCTTTTGTGTTTCCACTGTTGACCTTTGTAAGCCAGTGAAAACACATCCACAATGAACAGTGCTGCTGTTGGCTCTAAATGCATTTTTAGGCTGGTGAGGGATTTTTCAGACAATTGAGGCAGCGCTGTATTTACCATATGGCCAGACGATGTAGTTATCATCCCTGTCGGATGAGTGTGTGTGTGTGTGTGTGTGTGTGTGTGCGTGGCTCCTCCCCTTGATGCTTATCTTCAGCTGAATAGGCGCCACAGCCTGAATGACTGCTAAAAATACAAGGGCAGCTGTTTGTGAGGACACGGCTGGCTCATTTTTCACCTATGACTGCCGCTCCATTAGACTGGATGGACAGAGGCAATGCAAGATCTTTTCACAGAGCCGTACAAACACACACACACACACACATACATACATACAGGGTACAGCAGGGCCAAGCAAGAGAAGAGCAGAAGCCAGAGGAATAAACTGGAAACACAACCAAGCTTTGATGCATCAACTCCAACTCCTGTATTAAAATCTGGTTTGCCTTATTTGTGTTACCTTGAAGCAGAGCAACAGATGACCTTTGTAAAGCAGTGAGAACAGAGTCTGTAATTCACGCCCGACGAGCGAGAAATGCCAGAAAAATTTGTCTTTGGATAAATCATCAAGGGTCACCACCATCTTTTTCACAAAATTTTTGAGACGATAACATTTGAATACCTTGGTTATATTGAGTTCTCTTGCGCTTCGTGATGAATTCCAAACTCGATCCGCTCGGTAAGTGTGTGAGCACACAGTACATCATTCTGTACATGCTGTATCCCTGAAAACGGGGGTATCTCTCAATGGAAAAAGCACATTATTTATTTTGACTAGTAAAAATGATTCTTGGCAGGTCAAGAGCAGCCCTTGGCAGGTGAGACCAAAAGTTAATTTCGGACATTGAGCGAAAACCCACTATCCGAGATGAGAAGTCTTTATCAAGACTCCCAATGCTGAAGTCTGCGGTTCATGACGTCAGACGCCAGATCATGTTGAATTACAGCAAACTGGCAACCGGGAGGCCAGCATCTCACGCCACACGTGTGTCCGAGATTGCGGTGAAAACCATGAGAATCGTCATGTGTGGTGAGCGTTGGCGTCTCTGCCCATCTACGCTGGCGCTGGCATTGTGTTGCAAAGCCCAGTCTCAGATGTTGGCTTAATGCTGGCCTTAATGTTGTTTGGCTAACACCTGATCCATGTGGACAAGAAAGGTGAGGCGCTCCAGTTTCACAGGTGGATAAGCAAAAACCAGGGAAACTTCCTAGCGCAGAGGTAGAGGCATCCACACGAAGGGCTATAAGAAATAAAATAGAACTGTGTCCTTTGCCCTGAATCCTGATCACAGTCATGTAGCTGTCATGAGTGCATTTATGACTGTGCTAGGGGCCAGAGAGTCTGGAAGATTGTTGATGCTAGACTCTTGTACGTAGAGATGCTTATACTTTCCAGATGTATTTTGGCACCATGTCAGATTTATGTTGTTGTTTACTCAGGTCTATATAAGTGGACCGTCTCCACTCCTTTCTTTGTCACTTCTTTGTTATACGCTTATCTGTAACACTGAACTGAACCATGCGTGTCTGAATAAAGAATCCCCGGAAGACTCTTGAACCTTTGCTCATTAATTTTGACCCACAAGGGTGAATCTTATTTTTCCCCTACAGGGCCAAAAGATTATTCCGATAATAATTTGATCAATCCATCTGAGGCAATTTTTCTCACTGTCTATCATTAGAGATGCTTGGAATGCAGCCAGCATGATGGAAATCTCAACAACACTTTCAACACTTTCTAATGTTCTATTCAAGAGATTCAATCACTGCTCCAACTTTCATTAAATACTCAGAGTGCGGACTTTAACAAAGTCCCACTCTAATCTGCTCATCAGTGTCGGGTGGTAATGCATTATTCAGTAACGTGTTACAGAAATGTATTACTTTTCCCAGGAACAAGTACTTTAACAAATTGCAATTTTAACTTCTGTAATAATATTGCAGTTACCAATATATGCAAAATATGCTGTTACTTTTGTTGACACACCCTCTAGATGTCAGACTCAAGTTGAATTATTCAAGAACTACCGTATATCCCACTACCATCACCAGATTTGCTGTCATCATCATTGATTTTCATTTTGGGGTGAGCTGCTCCTTTAAAGGGAAAATCCTCCTTTGGATCCTCTTACCCTGTTAGATATCATCAATCTGTGATGATAAATACATTCCAGGAGTTATTGTGTCATTAAATCTCATATTTTACCTTTCTGGTGTACCTACTTTCCCTCAACCTGCCTCCTCTACTTCTACTTCAGGTAATGATATTCTACGCTTCCCAGAATGCCTTTCGACAACCCCAAGAGAAGGGGCGTCAACTTTTTGTCTTCAGCCGTGGGTTATACGTGTAGGTGGAGAAAGAGAGTCATAGTGATGGTGGAGCAACAGCTTTTCCAGTTCCACTTATTGAAAACACAACATGTCTTGTGGCTGCATTGCATTCTGGTCTATTGAAGGCTCCTGTGGGTGGAGAAACTGGTCTCTTTGCCTCTTCTATGCCGCTTTCTCCCTGTATGATTGCTGAACATCGGTGCAAAATAGTGAGTCTAGCAAGAAGCCCTTGCTCTTTGATTCTGTGGATCTGACACCAAAATCTGTTATCTAAAACATGAACGGTTTTCATTTTCTGCTATCCACGGGAAAAAAAGAAAAATACACCAAAACACAAAATGGGCCCGGAGATGCAAGGTACATCGTCAACAGGCCTGTGTTTGTGAATTGGCGCTGTCCTTGGTGCTGAACCTCCTGAAATCTCCTTAAGTCCACCTCTCTCTACCACATTCCTACCATTTCCTTTTCAGTAACACCCCAGCATAAGATAGCCGACATCACACATGCAGTAGTTACCGATTATCTCCAATCCCCAGTCCAGATACGGAGCCAGGCCACACAAGCAGAGAAAATACAGCAATTTGTCACTTTATCTATGGCTAACGCCCTCGATTGGATTTGCAACTCTCTCGTCTTTTAACTGAAGTTCCTATAGAAATCGCTGGGAGTGAATGAAGTTTCAAAGCCCTTCTTGAGCTCGAAGCTGCCCTTAAGACCTCTGCAAATTGCTTCTCTCACTCCTTCGCTAGTTCAGAGGAAAACGCTCATACGCTTTATTCAGATATCGGACTGAGAAAATGCAGAAAGATGGCGAGTGAGATGAAAGCCTGAGTCCTATGAAGGAGTTGACAAAAGAGATGGAACAAAGACAATATGAAAAGACAGAGGGGAGAGATTAACTAGTCAGAGGCTGCAAAGAGAAAGAGAGACTGTGTGTGTATAGTACCTTGGTCACCCATGTACAATACTCTCTCTCTCTCTCTCTCTCTCTGTCTCTCTCGCGCAGGGTGATTAGAGTGTACAGCAGCAGACCAGAGTGTGTCTGACTCATCCATGTGTGTGATGGAAAACAGACAGGCTTTAGCAGCTATAGAGCAGGAGACACACACACACACAGACACACACAGACAGACAGACACACACACACACACACACACACACACACTGTACACACACGGCAGGGCTGGTTCTTGTTTATTACAGAGAAGGAAGATATTCTCTCCAGAGACCTTAACTCACCCTATGCTTCCAGTGTATGCCTGTTTATGTGTTTATGTGTGTGTGTGTGTGTGTGTGTATCGTTGTTTTTGCATATGTATGCGAAAATACTGTAAATATTGTGTGTTTACTGTCTACTATGTGGATTTATGCGTTGGAGCATATTATGTGCATTTGCATTCGCCCCTTCCCTTATCTGTGCCAGTTTGTTAATGTATGCATAAACTATGCGTAAGGCAGTAGTTCTCAAATGTTTTTATGTCAAAGACCCCCAAATAGACAAGGGCCTCCAAGGGCCACCGACCCCCATTTGGTATGATTTTTTCTCATGGCCCGCCATTTGATTTTGTTGTTAATTTAGTGTTGAATTGTAAAACTGTCTACATTGTACATGGGGAGATAATAGCAGTGAGAAAGAAACCTTACAAAACTCATTCTTATACATTCTTAAACTGGAATGAACCATAGAGAAATAAATTATAGTGAAGTTTAACTATTACCCCTGGAACCTCTACAAGAACTCCTGGAACCCCCTCAAGGACCCCTGGAAATACCTCACAGACCCCTGGAACCCCTTCAAGGGCTCTTGGAATCCAATCAAGGACCCACCTAAGAACCCCTTGAAATCTCTCAAAGACCCTGGAATCCCCTTCAAGGACCCCCAGAACCCCCCCCCCACCCCCACCCCTGGAAGCCCTTCAAGGACCTCTGGAAATGCCTCACAGACCCCTGGAAACCCTTCTAGGACTCTTGGAATCCAATCAAGGACCCACGTAAGAACCCCTGCAAAACCCTCAAAGACCCTAGAATCCCCTTCAAGGAACCCTAGAACCTCCCCAATTACCCCTAGAAGCCCTTCACCAACCCCTGGAAATGACTCACTGACCCCTGGAAACCCTTCAAGGACCCCTGGAACCCCTCAAGACCGAACCCCACTTTGACAGCCACTGGCGTTGGGTATATCGGCTCATCAGAGCTTTTTTCGCTCTGAGCGACAGTCTCACAAGACTGGGAAACTGGAATACACTGTTCCTCATCGTTGCTCATCTGCTTGCTGTTATCACTCACTGTTACACCACTACTGTAAGTGCCTTCACATTTAAAGCCGATGGCTCAATGACACTTGTCAGACACTTGTCACTTTGCCAGGAGAGTGTATTCCTCTCTGTCTTTATGTAATTGAGGTTCGCTGCTATATAGAAGTGGTCATCCACGAGATTTGTTTTTATTCTTTTGTCTCCATGTTTGGTGCCAAACACTCATCGCTGTGGTGTTTCTGCACTACACTTCCCAATCAAACAGTCAATTTAACAGCGTGGCCAGTACTGTGACGAAGTGATGAAGGTTGAGTTTCTGTAGGTGGCGCTCTTTTCTTTTAGAGCAGCAAATGTAAAAGCTTTCATGAACTGGCCATAGGTTGAATCACTATTGTGTTATAGCAATCGGCAATACGGAGTAGCAAAACGGACATTTATTTATATAAGGATGTTGCTGGTTATTAATTTAACAATTACCACTTCTGTCCTTTTGAAGGCAAATGCTTGCGGAGATAAACAACACACATGAGACAGCATCAGACCAAAACAGTGAAGACTCTTGATGAGCTTCTTCATCATTCTGTGATCCTTCAAAGAAAACGAAAAGAGGCTCTTATCTCTCTTCAAGAGCCAAAAGGCTGAACAAAAAAAAATACAGTTGTTGGACATTCACTCTTTTATCTGCGGGATAAAAAAGAGACAGAGCCCTTTATGGGTGGAATTAAAGTAGAGGCTTTTTGGCAGGCAGTACACATATTTAGCCGTGAAAACACACACACACACACACAGAGAAGACACACAGGACTGTAGAGGGCAATATTCAGCGTTAACCACTATCTTTTATCAGACGTAACGAGCTTAGGGCCAATCAGCACTCCAGGTCCTTGGCGTTACCTTGGCAACAAATTTACCTTTTCCTCTGGCCAAGTAGGAGGTGGATGTGCGAGAGAAAGAGAACGGTTGAAGGAGCGAGAAAGAGAGAGTAGGGAGCAACAGAGCAACTAAACATCAGTCATTTATTAGTTCGGTAAAAGTGTGAGGGAATATGAGTCAGAGACAGAGCAATGCATTATGAACCAATATTTCTCGCTCTGTTCAGTCTGTCATGTCTCATCTGCAGGATCAAAAGAATTTACCATGTGAGCAGCAGGGTTGGGCTTGTTACTTCAAAAAGTACTCCTTCCTCGCTACTCATATCAAGTAAAAAGATTGCTTATCACCCCCTTAGACCAGTAATTTGGTGACTGTATCCTCTTTGTGATTCAGTGTGAATGATCAGGCAAAATGTACATCAATATTTCAGATCTGAGTAAAAGCACTAAAACTGGTCTGCATGCACATTTTAATGCCCTGAACATTTTCAGAGTTGAAGCTGTTGCAACAATGGTACCGATCTTTCCGCCACTGGCAAATGGTTTTTCCTTTTTATCTGTTGAAGTGACTGTGATAGAATTGGAAAAAGTAGGCTATTTCTTCACCTATGTTTTGATGGACGAGGAATACGATAGTGCTAAGGAAAACATAAGCTGTTAGATCATCATGTAATGGGCAATTCAATGATATTGTGTGAAGAAAGACAATGGAATTGCAATTTTAAGAGAACTGAGAACACTGCCATTTTTTTTATCTATGACATTCGGGCATATAGGAAAATGGCAATGTTCTCATTCCTCTTACAGTGGCAATTTTATTGTATTTCTAGGCCCGTTGGACTCACAGCACAATTGCTTGGATACCAAACACTTAGATTATGCTGTACGAGCTGTTAGAGAAATTTGATGGCCATTTGGAACAAATGGAATGCAGTAGCTAATTTCCACTGACATGGAGAGCGAGTAGATAATGACATTTTCATTTTGAGGTGAACTGTTTCTTTAATGGACCTTACTTAACCTTATAGCTGTGTGCAATTTAATAATCACGTTACCATGTGACAATCTGATCCTGCCTCCTCGAATATAGCTGTAGCAGGGAGAAGGGTGAGGGGGCCTTTGGGTAAAGGAGCAAACCAGAGCGGGTGCCAGTTGACGACTGTCCAGACCAGAACGGTTTGCGATATTTACCTCTGCCAAGGAGGTTATCGGTACCGTTTGTTTGTTTGTTTGTCTGTTAGCAGGATTACGGAAAAACTACTGGCCCGATTTTCATGAAACTTCGTGGAAGGGTGTAGCATGGTGCCAAGGAAGAACCCACTAAATTCTGGAGCGCATTCCAGCAATAATAGCACGAACCTTGGTGGAGTTCTGTGCTATCCGAGTGCCCTTCTAGTTGGTTTTGATATTGTGAATGCACAGACTAAGCGACTATTTCTCTTCTTTTGTTAACCATTCTTTGTCCAGGGAAGGTCGACTGAGTTCTGTGTTCTTTCAACTAACAACTACCTTCACATTCATATCATTCCACACATTCACACTGGGAGCTGCCCAGTACAACCACAGTGTTCTACTGCAGTGGCAGCAGTTGCAGCTCAAGGGCACCTCAACTAGTTGTTGAGGGAGGAGAATGTGTTACTCATTCCCCACTCACATTTTCTCAGCTAGTCCGTGGGTTCAAACTGGCGACCTTCTGATCACAAGCCCACTCCTCTAACCTCTAGGCTAGCACTGCCCCTCCTTACCCCCAAGACCCGTGTCTTTCCCCAGGCACCACACTGACATCCAGAGATGAATAGAATACCTTAAGCTGATCTTCGTCCTCCACGCCTTATTTCACTGTTCTTTAATCAAGACACCTGCCAACGCGTTCGAACCTTGAATGGCGGCCTTGAAAATGTGCCGAGAGGTGAAGAAAATGCTGAAAGGACGATTAGAGAGTGTGGGAAAAAAAACGATGCAAGACTGAGTGGACTGGGAAGACCGGAATGCTTTCAACTTCCACCTACCAGCAGCCGAGAGCGGGAGGGAGGGAGGGAGGGAGGGAGGGAGCGAGAGAAATCGGGCCTTGAAATATGGCATGGTTGGAGAAAGTGCAGTGGTAAGTGGTTTGTAATGGTGGCCAAATGGAGATATGATAGAGGGAAGACGTATCCTTCGGGAGAACCGCCACTGACCCTCCATGACATGGCTCTTAGCGCTCCCCAGGGTTCGGTTCTCATCTCTGGGTACACCTCCAGCGCTCAGCCCCTTCCTCTAATCTCCACCCGCCAACATGCTGCACCGATGGGAGCTGAGAGCGGAGGCTGTTTGTTTCGTAGAGGCAGGGAGCTGGAGACACCTGCTGACACTTGACACTGGGCTGACACCGGGCCGTTTTGGCGGACCAGGTTCTCACGTGGAAGGACCGGAGGGACACATGCAAATGCACACATGCTGTGCACTGCAATATGCGCATATGCTCTCTCTCTTCTTTGTCTTTCCATATCTTAGTCTCTTTCTGCCTCTAACACACACACACACACGCTCAAACATACACACATATGTCCCAACTGCTCTACTCCTCAGGTTATCTCTATCTGTTCCTAATAGACAGTGGTGGTAATGCGGTGGATGTCTGCGAGACTGCATGGTACTCTAATCATATCCAGCAGCCAGCAGGTCTGCCTCCTGCTCTAGCTGTGTGTGTGTGTGTGTGTGTGTGTGTGTGTGTGTGTGTAGAGCGGGGAGGAATGGAATTAGAATGCCGAGTCTGACAGCAGCTGGGGCTGCGAGGCCAACTTGTGCTGTACACTGTCTTTCTCCATTTCTTTCTCTAGTACGAGTTTTTACTGCAAAACCCCATTAACATTATTACTTCATTGTTACTTAATGCCAGTTAACGCCAGTGGGAGCATATTGCAGTGTGAAACCATTGATGTTTCAGATTTAGACATTTTCTGCTATCTAAAACATCAGCGGTAAATGTCAGGTTTTGGTGTCAGTTCCTCAGAATCAAAGAGCGAGGGAACAATCATACAGGGAGAAATCCATTGTAGAAAAAGATAGAGACCAATTTCTCCACCGACAGTAGCCTCAATAGACCAGAATGCAATGCAGCCACATGGAACGAGTTCATGCCCCATCTCTAGGGACTGTCAAAAGGCATTCTGGGAAACGTAGGAAATCATTAACTGAAGCAGAAGTAGACGAGGCACCAAGAAACCCACCAAAAAAATCAAATTACATCTCTTCATAACTCCTGGAATTTGTTGAACATTCCAAATTGGTGATATCTAATGATGTAAGAGGATATTTCCTTTAAAATTTCAAACCAGCAGCAAACAGGGGAGTGAGAACACAGTCTTTGTTTGCCTGTGAACACATGTAGCGTGTGCTGGGCGTGCGCTTCACGTTGCAGCGCCGTGTTCCTCCATACGTCCAGGCGTGGCTCAGCACACAGGGTCAGGGTTGGGTCACATGTCCTAGCGGTAGAGACAGACGATCTATGGCGCTACCGGATCCCCCTGTGGTCACCCAAACGGAGATCAGGTCACATAGGTATGCATGTAGAAGTCCCTTACCTTTCGGCCGAGGTAAAAAAGAAGGCAACCCGATCCAGTTATGACAGTGTGAGGCTTGGCTGAGAAAATGCACACATCACTAGGGGCATTTTACACCATGCTTGGCCCCTCGTGGGACCCTTGTTCCTCGAAGGTGGATTGGACGAGGGTTTGACTGGTATTGGTTTTTGACGGCCAATACCGATACCACTGTTTTTGTATTGAAGCTTTTGATAGTCAATATTCTGTGCATCTTTAAATTTGACCATTTTCATGCCAAAAAATTACAAGTATTCAGTGTTTCCTCCAGAATTGTATTCTTGTCTGCACAGAAAAGCCTCTAGCGCCTTTAGAGTCATGGGACAATAGAATTATTTTACGGTTAGCAGCTCTTTAAGGCCGGGTGACATTGATCTCTGCGAACAAATCATTGAATATTCCTTTTTTATGACCCATTCTTACTTGGAGCAGTGGTGTTTAAACCTCTAGAATGAATACCTCTGGGTAAATGACACAAAACAAATGATAGCAACTTCCACGCGCTCGCTAGCATCATGATTGATGCGGTTTGGACCGTGGAAATATTATACAAAACTATCCTCCTGGGGTCATTTGCCTCCACCATGCCTCGGTCAGGCGACACCCACAAACTGCTGAGAGAGGAAGTCAGGTTTCTAATCCATTTCCTCTTCCTGTCATTAATCTCTCAGGGGGAAGTCACATGTTCGCATGGAGGGAGCGGAGGCATAGCTTAGTGAGGGGAAAAAAAAAAGTGCTGAGTTGCCAAGAGTGACGACAGCCATATTTATGACTTTCTCATGGTACATTATTCCAGTCATCAACGGTAGGGTCGCACCATTTCCTTTTCAAATGCCCCACTTGTTTGGATGCCATTACTCACCGCCTTGACATGTAGCTACACACGCTTTACATATCTGTCAGCAAGTCCTGATGGAGGGAACAGCAGCAGCAGCACAGGGAGAACAGGAGCAGGAGAGGAGAGGTTAGGCTGATACGTCCGTCTCAGCGACTCCATCATTCTTCATTCAAGCGGCTTTGCACTTCTTTTACCGAGGGGTCAAACGCTGGCTATACTGGGAATTGCAAAAAGATGGAGAGTGGCGTTCCAAACAGTGCTTTCCAGTGCAATTCTCAGCGTAAACCACTTTTGCTCCCTCGGGGAGCGTGTTCATGCACTTGCAGGAGTGCATGTGCGTGCGCGGTCTTGTGCTTCCTATGCTTGTGAGGACCGGTTTGAGTTTTAGGCCTTTGAAGAGAGGACATTTTTGCCGATGCTCATTTCTTCAAGCGGCTAGTTTAGGATTAGGATTTGGATTTAGAGTTAAGGGTTAAAGTTAAGGGTTAGAGGTTAGGGAATGAATGTAGTTATGTTCCCCAAGGGTCCTCCTGCTAAATAATGAGTCCGAATTAAACTTAAAAGCAGGGGAAAGTGTGGTTAGCCGGACTTGGAGTTTGCTCTTAAGTGGAAACCACCTCATGATTTATCAATCCCACACTGGGTCAACACATTTCGCTCAAGTCTACATGCGGAGCTTTCAGTCACCAGGATCCATGAAACCTATGGAAGAACCTCAGTCAATGACCATAGCCATGAAGAATATTTACATTGTCTTAGGGCTGGGCAATAAATCGATATTATATCGATATCGTGATATGAGACTAGATATCATCTTAGATTTTGGATATCGTAATATCATGATATGGCATAAGTGTTGTCTTTTCCTGGTTTTAAAGGCTGCATTACAGTAAAGTGATGTCATTTTCTGAACTTACCAGACTGTTCTAGCTGTTCTATTATTTGCCTTTACCCACTTAGTCATTATATCCACATTACTGATGATTATTTATCAAAAATCTCATTGTGTAAATATTTTGTGAAAGCACCAATAGTCATCCCTACAATATTGTCGCAATATCAATATCGAGGTATTTGGTCAAAAAATATTGTGATATCTGATTTTGTCCATATCCAGCCCTACATTGTCTTTATCTTTTATTTATTCATTATTCACATTTCCCTTAGGTGGGATGTGGCAGAAGTGTTGGCATATTGTATGTATTTTGTTGTACGTTCTGGATTGTACATTCATTGAAAATCAATAAAAAATGTTCAGTCACAACAAAGGAGGAGGTTTAGGTTAAGGAATCAATGTAGCCAATGAAAAGTCCTTACAAGAATAGTAAGACAATCATGGGTGTGTGTGTCTGTCAGCATGTATGTCTCACACTACGCACTTGTGTATTTATATCATCAGTTTATGAGCCTGATTTACACTGCGGAGGAGTGATGCTCTGGTTTAACGGGGCCACCTCCTCTCCTCTCCTCTTCCCCTCCCCGGCTCATAAACTATTTCCCCAGATCCCCCTATATTCATAAGACATGATGTTCCAGCACTCATAGAGCAATGCCTCTGCCCGCAGACAGGAAATATATGACCAGGCTAGTCTCTCGGTTCAAATGTTTCACCTCCCCATGCATATCGCCTCTAATGAAATACTAAGCTGTACTTCCCGGGCGTAATGATGTTTTAACTGCAGGTACAGGTTCTCCCGGCGTATCTTATATCAGAGGAAGCAGTCACACAGCGATCCATATCCAGTGTTATGGAAGTCTAGTTTTACAAGTTACCAGTTACATTACATTGGAAGAAGTTGAACTACAGCAAAGCTTCCCTCAAGAGAAATATAGTTTCATCAACTACAAATAATACAAAATCACCTGACTGCAAAAAATGTCACGGATTATATTAGGATGTTAACAAAAAATTTTTTTTTCTGTATTATTGGAAATAAAGTGCAGGAATTATGTTTCTAAGCTGCCTGCCAGAAACCAATCTGCACTATTTGGGCTCTTTATAGGAAAAAAGTGGAAGGAATATTAACTTTCTGCTGTATGTAAAATAAATAAAAGGGGCTTTGTAACATCTATAACCTTGATAGTTTTTCTTTCCTTTCTTTTCTTTTAGAACTAATATAGTTGGTAGTTGCGTTAGTTAACTACGCTGCAAAATGTAGTTCAATTATTAGCTGTAGTGGTGGATGGATTATCTTGGCAAAGGAGAAGTGCTCACTAACACGGATTTAAACAAATTTGTGAACAAAATTTGAGAGAAATAAGCCTTTTGTGTGCATAGAAAAAGTCTTAGATCTTTTATTTCAACTCATGAAAAAATGGGAGCAAAAACAAAAGTGTTGCGTTTATATTTTTGTTCAGTGTAAATGTAGTGGAACTACTGACCAACGCTGTTCATATGTGTGTTTGGATTATAATCTGTTTATAAACTGACTAAATGTACTTGCAGTTGTTTAATCAATCTATATTAACTGTGAATATTGTACATGAATGACCTAAAAATACACAACCTCTCTCCATAATTCTTCTCTATTTATCATTCTTTCATGATAAATCAACACAGTGTCCAATCATACAGTCTTTAGATGATGAGATTTGAAAACACAATTTGTCTGGAAACTTAAAAGGGACTTCAGCATGCTGTATACTCCCCAGGGTATCTGCAGGTTTTAGAAAGTTAAATTTAACTTTTGCTACCTGGGATTGAATTTAGCACCAATAAAACATAAATAAATAAAGAAACAAAGCTATCAAAACCTATTTCTGATTGAATGTAGCTAAAGAAAGCTCTGAAACTATAAATGGGCAGAATAAGAAAAAAGACAACAGGAAATTAATTGTTAAGGGACATGAAGTAAAGCATTTCGGATGCATATTGTACTAATAACCCTGTTCTGGATTAATCTAAGAGTTGCCATACAGACCTTTAATAACCCGATTTAAGACATTTTCATACCCTAAAACGACCTAAATTGAGATCATTTAAGATTTCTTCAGACTTTTTAAGGAGCCGTTTTCTGTGTTTTTTTCATTGTTCTTGTTGTTTGGGTCGGAGTCTTTTTCCTGGCAGTTTCTGACAGGCACCAGACAATGAGGTGGAAGCCGGCGGCTGGCACAGACGTCGGAACCACTGACTGATAACAGCCTTATCGCTCTGGGATGGAGGGACACACACACACACACACACACACACACACACATACACAAAGACAGAAATACTGGAGATGCAGCCAGAGAGTGGGAGCAAACAGAGGAAGGGACAAGGAAAAGCAAAATAGGAAAAGTAAAGGGAAGGAAAAGGAAGTAGACAGGGTTTCTACTGTGGTCCTGATGTAAAATTCCATAATTTTTCCATGACTTTCCATAGATAAGCCGCACCTCTTCCATCATCTAACCATTTTATTCCTCCCTGGTTTGTTAATGTCGTTTTTTAGTCTGGTATGCCCTGCTATAATCCTGTAAAGTGACTCATTCGCAACATTCCCTGGTATTCCCCGACTTCCCCAGAGAATTCCCTGATATTCCCATGATATTCCAGAAATTGTATTCCCTTTACCAGCGGGGGGAAAGCGGCAGAAGAGAGAAAAAAGAGAGAGGAGAGTGGATAAGTGAGTGGATATGAGTGCAAGCTGAGGACTGCAACGACCGGAGGAACCTATTTCATTTAATTCCCCCAACCCCACCTTCTAATCCAAACACTCTGGTGGTGGTGGCAGTGGTGTGTGTGTGTGTGTGGGTGTGTGTGTGTTCTACCATCCCTCCTTCCCGTCAATCCCTGTCTTCATGGTGGATTTATATATATGCAATGGTATCTTTGGCATTCACATAAGCCTATGCTGCCCCGAACCCATTCTGGGACGCTTACATTATCACACACACACACACACACATACGCATATTTAACACATTCTCAGTCATGCAGCCACACACTCACAAAGCCATGAATGCTTGAAAAACCAGTTACACTTGCACCCATGTAGTCTGTATTATCCTATGTTGCTTATATGGCCTCTTACTGAACTCATTCAACACTGCTGCATCCATCAATTTTGTGTTTTTTTGTATGTTTTTGCTTTTAAATTTCATGAATTATAAGGCTCTGTCTGACTTTTTTATGTTACCCACATATTCATGATCTTTGAAAGTCACTTTATGGTTGAGTGAGTGGTGTTATTTTTTTTTTTTTAACACAGAACCATTGGGGTTCAATGTTTTACAAGATTTTAAAAGAACAGTTTTGCCAGACGGGATGCCAAGTCTTTGATCTCAACATCTCAGAACTTATGATTCCACTTCTCAAAATGCGTTCTTGTGTCTTCCCACGATGTGTTTGATGTAATATCCAACGGTCGAACCACCAATTCCAAAACAAAAGGACGTGAGGATGGAGGACGGATAAAGATCCAGGATGCATCGGGACGCATCAGATGGTGACATGAGCGACGAGAACGGACGGGAAGATCCAAGATCCATTGCGAGAATGACACATCACTTCCAAACAGCGCTATAATCTATAGTACAGAACAAGATGAAACAGATGGGGAAATGAACAGCTGTGCGTCTGTTCAACTCTACAGAATCCTTCTCTGTTCTCACGTTCTTGAGAAGTTTGGTCTCTCAAAGGTAACTTAGGAAACGTTCTCCAGTAGTATTGACTTGGCATTCATGGAGCTGCTATTCATCTTAGGTCAGTGGTTCTCAACGTGGGGTCCGGGGACCACCAGGGGTCCTTGAGGGCGTTCCAGGGGGTCCCCAGAAAGTTGAACGAATTGTTAAACTTCAGCATAATTTCATTTACAATAAGTTAACTCAATTAGAGCATGTAGTAGAATGATTAGTTTCACTGTTATCCCTCAAGACAGATGGGAATTCTGGACAAAGTCATATCTAATAACAAAAATATTCTCAGATTTGGCTCTGAGAGACAAAATTTCATCAAATGGGGGTCCTAATGTGGACTAAATTAGGGGTCCTTGATATGAAAAAGGTTGAGAATCACTGCCAGATTCTCAACCTTTTAGGTGTCAGATAGGCCTTTCCTGGGAAAAATCCTCTGGTGCACAGGAGGTGATGCGTTTTAGGTTTCCGGTTTGTTTGGAAACAGATAGAACTGGGTAGTCAGCATGAGCAGTGATAGCCACCATGGCTGTACAGACAAAGAAAAGAGAAACTCAAACATCAACAGAAAATCCAAGGAAAAAGACAAAGTCACAGTACTGGACACACTGTTTGATTGACAGGTGTTCTCTGGGAAGAGCAGTGCAGAAACACCACAGCGATGAGCGCTTGGCACCCAAGATGGAGACAAAAAAAAAAAAAAAAAAACAACACGGATCTCGCAGATTACCACTTTGAATTCAATCACGTCTTTGTTTGAATCGCAAACAAAACCTATATCTCATCTTATCTTCCTCTTTCAGGCGAGCCAGGAGAGGAGAGGAGGGAAAATAAACAAGCCGAAAGAAGGGACGGGAGGAAAACAGAAGCTCATAAGAGTAATTCACAGGGGGGGGAACGCTAGCGCAGCACATGTTTACTGGGCTGAAGTACTGTAATAAAGGATGCCAATCACCATTCACTGGCTGTCTGCTGCGTGGACAGAGAGAGATTTGAGCCTGACAGTAAGCATATGAAGAAGCCAATGTGGTTCTGAAGTAAAAGTGTGTGTGTGTGTGTGTGTGTGTGTGTGTGTGAGATCACTGTAATGCGTCAGTCTAACGCTCCGCAGAGGAACCAGTGATTTATACGGCTGCTAATTGATACTGGGAACCCAAAGCTCCCCATTGATTATTTGACACTGGTTTGAATGGGCCAGGTTATATGCTGCCAAGACGTACTGGGCTGTGTTTCAGAATCAAGTAGAATTAGAGTACATATATCAGTGTGTCAGTGAATTGTATTGTTGTCAGGGTGGAAAAGCCTCTGAAACAGCATTTAGACCAGTGGTTCTCAACGTGGGGTCCGGGGACCACCAGGGGACCTTGCTGGGGTTCCAGGGGGTCCCCAGCAAATTGATGAATTGTTAAACTTCAGCATTATTTAATTTACAAGAAGTTAACACAATTAGAGAATGTAGAAGAATGACTGTTTTGATCATAGTTTCACTGTTATCTCTCTACCTACAATACAGATAGTCATGGAATTCTGGATATAATGATATCTAGCAATAAAAATATTCTCAGATTTGAGTTTGAGAGACAAAATCTCATCAAATCAAGCTCTGTGGCCCTAATGTGGACTAAATTATGGGTCCATGATATAAAAAAGGTTGAGAATCACTGATTTAGACCTTCATGGGATACTAAAACTCTCCATTGAAGCCCAGATTAATGAAATTCTTTTAGTGATAGCACTCTATAAGGCAGGCTGACCCACCTCACCTATTCAATGGCAGGGAGACTCTGATATATATATACCCAGAGACTCATAATTCACATGTGATCTGTGCTTTCTACCTCTATCTATGGCTGCTTTGACACCACAGGCCAAGTGACAAAATCTTATGTTCTGATCGTATCTGATAGTGCAGTGAGGTTTTCCATAAATCATTCCATATGTGGCACAGATCAGATCTGTGTGGCGTATTGAAACTGCACACATGTGCACGGAATGTCATTCATCAAAACATAGCCCAGCTGGATTTCCCCTTTAACTCAATAGTAATATCATTTTTCAGTAGCTCAGATGTCTAAAAATAATAGGGATGGGGCAATATGTTTATCTCACGATATGATTCGATACGCGATATGAGGTTCATGACTTGATACAACCATGATATGATGTAATAAATAAAAGTTCAATGGCAACAAAGTCTGAGTCCGCGATTACATGGTACACACCTTAGACCACTGAGCCACCAGGACGCCCCGGAGCAACTCAACCTTTTAGAAAACACATGATGTCAACCACTTTTTTGTGAGCCAGCCAATCACAACGAAGAAAAGGCGGGGTTTCAGCTATGTAGGAAGCTGACAGTTTACGACATTAACATTAACATAACCTGCACCTAGAGACTGTCTTCCATTTATTTTGGTCTTGTGATCACACTCGGAGTCCGTGGCAAGGCATCTGTCGTTTTATACTGGACTCTATCTGTGATGCTTTTGTACTTTGCTTGAAGGATGTATTGTTTGGTTTTACAAATTATAGGAAAGAATTAGAAAATGCTTTTTTTTTTGTACCTTTAAAAAGGAAGCAGAGTCCTACATTAGAACATTATCTACCTCATGCAATAGAAAAGCTGTGAAAACCTTAAATTTGTGCTCCAAATTTAACATCTTAATATAATTTTTACTGCACCATTTTCAAGGGCCATATTAGTCAAAACAACCAACCTTGATCTTCATTGGGTGTCCAAGTAGGAATCTTAACCTCTACATCTTCTCAGCCTCGCTATTTTCTATGCAGCATTCTACGTGGGCAAAAAGAATAAACGCCTTGATCAGTGACATCTAGGCCAACTTTAAGCCAAATCATAATTTATGCTCTGAAAAAGATGTTCATTGAGAGGAGGCGAACCGATGACCTGAATAACGCCGTTGATGTCCCACCGCTGATTTCCATAAATGACGGCCGACAAGGGAGGAGGACGGCAAGAGTCACGACAAAATATGTGAAATATTATGTGAAATATGAAAATTTCAGATTTTTCAATGACGACGGCTATTATCAAAAAAAGTGATTTTTGTTTTGCAGGGATAACTCCACTATAACATGTGGGGTATGAGCAGCTTCTACTCACATGAATCCGAAACGCATCATATATCACCTCACATCTTAGCCTATAATAAATAAGTGTCAGATGTGGAAGCTTGATTATACTGTATGACATCTATCAGCGCAGTGTGTCTCGCTGTGTCGGGACGGGGCGAGGGCGGCGGGGGGGGGGGGGGGGGGGGTTGTGTTAGATCCTACATCAAAAATGGCAAGCTCGGTGATCTCTATCCGTCATTCTGCTGACGCCGACTGATCTGCAATCCCAGAATGCCGAGGGAAAAGCGGGGAGCGCAAAAGAGCGAGGAAGAAGAAATTCCCGGTGCAGGGCGGGCTCTCTGGGGAGTATTTATCTTTCATCTTCTTTCTCATTGAATTGTGTGTGTTTGTGCATATGTGTGTGTGTGTTTGTACCCATGCTAGTGTGTATTTGAGTGGCGGGGGGGGGGGTGGGGTAAGGGTGTGTTACCTCTCAAGGAAAGGGGATTTTTTTCTTCAGGCAGTGGTTGAAGGCAGTGAGTGTGAGTGTGTGTGTGTGTGTGTGCGTGTGACCAGCGGGCTGTAGCTGTCGAGGAGTGTATTTATCTCAGTGTAATGGCACGTCATTGATATTCACAGCTAGCTCCGGATCAATGATCCCTGGCAGCCTGGCTATTATTTCATTTCTTGTATCTAAAAGGCGTAGCGAGGATTCAGCTAAATTGTTTTGAGTCGGTTTTGGCTGACTCGTCACAAAGGCATAGGGAATGTGGAAGGGGATGTACTAAAGCCTCCCGGGAGTCAGGGAAGAGAGGGAAGAGGGAAGAACTGGAGATGGCCAAGGAAAACATTGTAATCTGTTCATATCATATAATGATTAAATGATACTGTGTAAAGAATTACGATAATGAAATAGCAATTTCAGAACTTAGAACATCAGCATTTTACTATCAGTGATCATCAAGCATATCAAATCATGCTTCTCAGTTCTCTTAATTTGCAATTTCATTGTATTTCTTTGCACAATATCGCTGAATTCACCATTAAATGATGATCTGACAGTTTAGATCATCCTTAGCACTACTTTATTAGCCATCAAAACATAGGTATAGACCAGTGATTCTCAACCTTTTTCATATCAAGGACCCCTAATTTAGTACAGACTAGGGCCACAAACCCAGATTTGGTGTGAGATTTTTTCTCTCGCACCCAAATCTGATATTTGTATTGCTAGATATGATTTTTTCCAGAATTCCATGACTATCTGTATTGTAGGTAGAGAGATGTGAAACAGTGAAACTATGCTCAAAATAGTCATTCCTCTACATTCTCTAATTGTGTTTAAAAGTTTAATAATTCATCAGTTTGCTGGGGACCCCCTGGAACCCCCTCAAGGACCCCTGGTGGTCCCCGGACCCCACGTTGAGAACCGCTGGTATAGACATATATTTTCCATCCTATCATGGTCAGTTCAGCAGATATGCAGGAAACCCTACTTACTGATAATGGTGAAAAGAAAAATGTCTGCCACAATTCTGAAAAAGGTTCCAGGTATTGGTGCTTTTATGCAAATCTGAACCATTCGGGCGATTTCTGGCCTATTTCGCCTGGAACAGTGACTGTTCCACTTGTTAGGGGAGGTACAACATTTAAGGCATCACAGCTCCGTCCACAACGACTGGAATAAAACCCTGGAGATGAGTGGGAACCAGTAGCCCTCCACAATAGCTAGTAATCTAAGAGGCCATCAAGCCAGTGTTTGCTGGAAGGGAGGGGGGGGGGGGGGTTAGGCAGCAGGCGGGCCAGTCGGCAGGCTCGCCCAGAGAGAGATGCATAACGGTACTTAGCAGAGGTGTTAGCCCTTCCACGGGATGAATGGCACGCCTGCATATGCTCCACTTCACTGAAAACTGTGTCAGCAGTGGCAGGAGCAGCTAGTTCCTAAGTAGAGCGCACACAGCGCTGCGTGTATGGCACGCCTCCCAGGACCCGGCCGCCCGCACCGGGAGTTGAAACAGGCAGGAGAGCACAGACGACCAGGCTGCTGGTACAAGGCGTCTGTCCTGAGCGAACGGGTCAAAATTACTCCAGACATGAGGATAAAAGCACAGAAACCTATTAGAGAGATGGAGTGAGCGTTCCATGTTAAACACATCCGCCCACACACTCTGACATCGCATGGTGCGCAAGCTGTGCCGGCAGTAGATTTATTCACCAAATGAAACATAAATTTCCTCTAACCAATTAACAACAGTCGGAGTCCATAAGAGAGTCCACCACTGACAGAGGTATATATATATGTGTGTGTGTGTGTGTGTGTGTGTGTGAACCTGTGGTATGGTAACATGTATATTACAATTATTGATACTAAAAATGCGCATAAACAGCATAATTTGGGGAAAATGGAAAAATCTACTTACTAGCCAATGCTTAATGCCCATGTGCAGTTTCAGATTGATTGGCCAACCCGTTGAGGAGCAAAATGGATGCAGACAGACAGAAGGACAGAGTTTTCCTCATTTTATAGTAGGATGGTGGTGTGTGCAATGTAACTCTACCCAGCAGTAGGTGCTACCAAGACCGGGCAAGGATTGTGTGAATGTTGGACGCTGAGGAGAGAGAGTCTTTTGAACATGAGGCTATGTGCCCAAAAGCAGAAAATCTTGCCACATGTCAACGTGTTCACTAATCTGCTGTCATCTGTCATTGGATAGAGCAGAGCTGAAAGCAGCTCAAGTTAGATCAACATTGAGCCTATCTTTAATGCTGCGCGAGGCACGATTTTTATGTAAAAATCCAGCTGTCTTATCAGCCTAAATCGCAAAGATAGAGAGGAGCGTCCCATCCGTACTGATTGAGATGCTGTAGATTTGTGAAATACAGTGTCTCCTGAACAGCAGTGAGCAGTGCTCTGTCCAGAGACTTGCATCACATTACAAGCTTTCTGGGTTCAAATCTTCCAAATCAGGATTTCAAAGTACAAATCTTTCAAGCAGTTACCCCTCACTACTATTTGGGGACTGCAAAAGTGCAGCTTTAACAAGAAAAAGCTCACTGGGAATCAAGGGCACCGGGCAAACGTCCTCCCATACATTGGGTCACTGCACAAGTGTGTTCTGACTTGAAATCCTGTACTGTGGGCTTCTATTAATGGAATTACTCTAGAATTCCTATACCGCGGTTCACACTTCAATGTCATTTGCCACTCTAAAATAAGTTGATTAAAAAGCTCAGCTCATCCCTGTGGAGACGTATTATGTACAAGGTTGTCTGACATTCAGATGTCTGGAAAGGAACAGGGGCGTATTATAGACAGCTTGACAGTGTGTAGAGGGCAGGGCCCAGGTAGCTAGAGGACAGTATGGTGAATGGATTGAGTCTCTCCTGGGCCATGTTGTATCTTAGGGCTGTGGGAGGCTGCAGTGTCCTTTATGGAACTGGTGTAAAACTCCTGCACATACTGACCCCCATGAGCCTTATATCAGGTGGTGGACACACTGTCAATCCACTCAATAAATTCAGGCAGTAGACAAATGAGGATGACGGAATCCCAGTTGTCAAAGTTGTTAACTTTAAAGCTTCATTATGAAAGAATATTTTTCAAAATGCGCCCATCTTATTAGCCTAAATCATGAATTGGGGCTGCAACACAGAAGAGTGTCTCATCCCTACTAATTGAGATGCCGTAGATTTGCCCTAGTTGTCCAGATGAAATTCTGGTGTCGGGTATGGACACTTCTCCACCCGCCGGAACTGATGAATCAAAACTTAAGAGTGACATCCAAACTGTCTCCTAAGCACCCCATCCAGAAAAATCTGGACTCACCAACATCTTTCTCCTGTCCCTTTGATATAAGTTGGTATAAAGCATTACACACCGGCAAACATGATAAACATGAGTTTAGCCGTTTACTGACGTTACTTTCCAGGATTTTTGGGTAGTGAAGTACTCAAAATTCAAACAGTTACCTCTCGTTGCCATTAGGGGCCGCCAATGTGCAAAAATTGCACAGTGCAGCTTTAAGTTTTAGAGTAACAGTTGCCTTCTACACGATCCTCCTTGTCAAACTTTACAAATCACTCTCTAATGGCAAGAAATATCATAGACCCCCTTTCCACCTGCTGTTAATTAACAGGTATCTTGAGTGATGGATTGTATTCGGATAGAGAAAAAACACATCAAATCCAGATGTAAACGCACCCAGGACACATTGAATATCTATATCTTGGATTAAGCATGGTGATATCTGCATGAAAAATTCCTTTTATTTGTGAGGTATGAAGTATAATCTTCAATGTCTGGGAAACCAATGGCTAATTTTGACCTCAACGTGCAACAAAGTTTTCTAGAGCACAGAGGTGCAAGGTAACGTTGCATTCAACAAATCTCTATGAAATCTCAAAAGCAGTGTACAAACACAGCAGCGGATATATATACAGTATGTTCTTTGTCTTTTTTTTTTATTCTAAGCACAATCAGACATGATCCTCTCCTAACAGACAGATACACCAAAACTTTCTAAAAGGAAAGAAGACAAAAAAAAAAAACCTTTATCCAGTTAAAGGTATGTAGAACAGGTCCTATGAAGGTGAGCCTTGCCGCCCCTGGAATAGAATTAAGACTAATCAGACAGGCAGGTAGATCTAACTGACCTCCCTCTCCCCCTCTCTATGTCCTTCCTCGGTTACACTACTTTATCTTCTCTGAGCGGAGACAAAGAAAATACATCAAGTCAAGTCTCCGGCGGGGTCCTGGCGCTTGACTTTGTGGAGGAGGAATATATAACGACGTCTCCGAAATCCTTGCGGCGACGGGCTGGAAGGCAGATCAATGGGTTGTCATGGAAAAAGAAGGGAATGAGAGTATTTACCAAACAGCGAGCCAACCAATGATGGATTGACAGTCTCGAATCGACCCTAACCCTAACCAACCATATTAAGCAAATACAGAGCCGGGGAACATCTTTTTCAGGTTCCCATTATGTGCTATATAGAGCTGGGGAACATAGGACCCTGGGAACATAGGACCTTGGGAACATAGGACCCTGGGAACATAGGACCCTGGTAACATAGGACCTTGGGAACATAGGACCCTGGGAACATAGGACCATGGGAGAGCACATATGTAGAACTGGGGAACATAGGACCCTGGGAACATAGGAATGACTCCCCAGTGAGGCACGAGAAATCTGCTCAGCTGTAGAGGGCAGGAAAAAAGGTTTTGATTGAAGCGGTAGCTGTGGGTGCTTCATCTCACAGCCAATCAAATTTTAGTAAGGGTTGACATCACTACCCACTATTGCCAAATTGGCACCCCTGGCGACGTGACTAGCGTCAGATTTTGCTAAATTTTCCCAAATCCCAATCCTAAAGCATCGTCATTTGGCAACTTCTAGCGATTTTTTTGAGCTTTTTTTTTGTAATCTGAAACATCCATGTTTTTAAATTTGATTTTGTCTCCATCTTTGGTGCTCGGCGCTCATTGCTGTGGTGTTTCTGCACTGCACTTCCCAGAGATCACCTGTCAATCAAACAGTGTGTCCAGTACTGTGACGTCTTCTTCCTTGGATTCCCTGTTGATGCAGTTTGAGTTTCTCTTTTCTTTGTCTGTTCAGCCATGGTGTCTATCGCTGCTCATGCTGACTACCCAGTTCTTCTTCTGTTTATTCCAAACAAACCGGAAACATAAAACGCATCACTTCCTGTGCAAAAGAGGTGTTTTCCCAGGAAAGAGCGACCAGACACCGGGTGTTTAGAACAGCAAATGTAAAAGCTTTCAGGAACTGGCTATGGGCTGAATCACATTGTGTTAGATCAGTCAGCAACTGAGTCCTATTTCATATAGTGTTTCCTTTATTTTGTCCACCCCCTGTATGTGTTTGTCTTGCTTGACTTGCAGCATTTGCACAGCGTTTTCTCCATCTTCCACTCCACTTGAGAGGAACTACACAGAGAGCAACAAAACATCCAGTTAGGCACTGCTCCAAATTCACCTTGACAGCCATGAGGAATGAGACCTGGCTTAGCATGGGAGCGAGCTCCACCAGATTATGATACCCACACGTAAGCAGTAAGGAGCCAGGAGTCTGCGCTCTGTCACAGACTCGGTACAATATGGCCGCCTTGGCAATAAGCCTATGGTAGAAGCCTATTGATTGGCTGCCAGTCTTCTGTCCCCCTCTTGCTATCAGTCTCTACTGCCTGATCCTGCCTGCTCCCTGCTCTAGTCAAGGTCTCAACTGTGATATAGCGCAATCAATAGTCCAAAGACAGAGGTGCTGGAGAAGTAGTGTAGTTGAAGTTAGAACACAGCTAGTTGGAAATTTACTGGGAGGCCTGCGCTGCATTTCTGCCTTCATAATGTTGCTCTCTCCCAGGCTTCATTATAGATCCTATCTAAAAGAATCACTTAGCTGCTTCCCCTTTGCTGTGATAAGGCATCAAGTACTATTATGGTTCTCACTACACTGCAGAAAAGACCATATCATCAAGTCATTTAATTTTCATTTAATTAAAAACTTCTCTTAAAAGAAGTGGAAACATCTGCCAGTGGGTTGGGTAATTTCCCTCGGCTCCAATGCAAATGAAGAAGAATTTGCAAGGATTTTACAAGTGACAGATCTTGAAATAAGGCAGATCACTCCACCAGTTGACTCCACTTCTTGAATTTGCATTGGAAACAATTAAAACGATCTCACCCAATTAACAGATTTGTTGGTAAAACTTTGTTTGAAGTACATTATTACAATGCACTAACAATGCCTTGAACACTAGTTCAAGTAATGTACTACTGATTTCTCAACAGATTTTAGTACTCTCAAAACTATCACTCATTCTCTCTCCACCTCTTGTTCTCTCTGCGGTTCCTCTACCTGTTACCATCTATCATGCTGTCTCCATTATTATCCTCCTCTCCATCCTTTGGGAAGGCCTCATTCCACCCCAATATGCAAGTCCTACTTCACCTAATAAGACTCTTCGTCAACCCCTTTTTCCTCTCTCCCCTAATTGTCTTGCTTGCGAAAAAATATCCCAAGTCTCGCAGTAAGCCGTTATGAGTATCATTAAAATGGTCATTTCCAAATTAAACAGGACCAGCAGTATGGGCCTAGTGGAGTATCACTCCAGAGATTTGGCCTCTCTCGCCTGCAGTGTTCTGCTGAACCTCTTCACTGAGAGACAGAAACCATCTTTTCTGCTCCACTGCACCTCTAGGTGGCTTCATTAAAGAGCCTATTTAAAATAATCACTTAGCTGTGGCGTATAGCAGCGAGCGAGTATGTGTGCGTGCGTGCGGACATGCGTGTACGTGGACGGGCACGTGCGTGTGCATAGACGTGTGTACGAGTGTGTTCTGCGCCGATCCGAACCCATGCAGCAAACGCATTAATTAAATTAGCGCCATGCCAAAAGCGGCATTAATAGCATATCTTCCCACAGAGCGAAAGACTCGGAGAGGAAAAAGACAGGGGTGAGAGACAGAAAAAGGGAGAAGGAAAGCAATTAAGAAAGGAGATGGGATGCCGAGAGGGGCTGAGGGTGTATAGATCATGAACGTATGGAAACAGTAACCCCAAAAGATTTGCATCTGGTATTGCTTGTATGCTGGGAAATCAATGCCCTTAACAGCAATATGAGCAGGCATCTCAATTTCAAATATGTGTTTGGGAGGGGTGGGCGCTCACTTATCTTTGATCGATTTGCTTCCCTGCGGGGCTTTGAAATCGCCTCCTTGAACTGCAAACCCTCTGCATAATAGCCTTCTTACAGTAAAGTTAGAGAGAAATTGCCTTTATTTCCCACTTCCCTTAGAATTTAAGTGGGAAGCAAAATAAAGCCGTGTGTTTTACTCGCACTGCGCCAAGCCTGCTGGTTAACTCCTCTATTGTCTTGTTTGCAGTTCATTTGAATGCAAAACATCTGAATGTGTGTGTTTGGAGTATGAAATTAACTTTTTTTTTTTATTTATTTAGGGGCATTTTGGTCCTTTTTTTGGCCGATTTAACTATAAAGTAATACATTCTCATTGCATATTGGCAAATCAACACTCAGTGCCATTTGTTTCCACTTCTTCCCCGCTGCTACAAACTGGCAGCAGGCCAGACAGAAGAGGATGGTGCTGTTTTCCCCCCTCTGTCACCAGCCTGTCCATCTTCCACCCCTCCGTTGTTGCATTTTTTTTTGTTTTTATTTTTTGTTGACGCAGTGGTTTGCGCGGTGCCAACATTTTCATTTTCTACTGCTTCAGGCTTCATACTCGGTTGTTTTCTGATCAAAAATCGGGCATTTTTCTCACCAGAACACACTGGAAAGAACCACATTTTTTGCCTTTTTTTCTGTTTTATTTGTTGATTTTTTGCTGCCATCCAGCGAGGAAGAGGTTAAAATAGCATGGTGAAATTATCTCCTCATCCCGCTCTCCTAAAACCAGTTCTCTTCTCTAATGGGTGAGCAGCTAAGCAACCAGTGCATGTCATCTGAGCCTTTGATTTGATCTCTTCATTAATTCATGCCCTCTTCATGGATATTAAAAGCCCTAGAGGGAGCGACGGAGAGGAGGAGGTGTTTGTGTGTGTGTGTGCACGCGTGTGTGACAGAAAGAAAGAAAGAAAGAAAGAAAGAAGGGAAGAAAGAAGGAAAGAAAGAAAGAGGGAGAAAGAGAAAGAAAGAAAAAGGACAGATAAAGGGAGGTGAGTTGAATAGAGAGCTTTGCTTCACTGCAGTAGGTGGTCTGGATCAGAGGAAGACAAGCAGCGGGTCGGCTCAGCACGCGCACACACACACACACACACACACACACACACACACACACTGACACAAAGACACATATAAAGGTTACTACAATATCAGATATGGGCTACATTGTTAGAAATGTGCTATATAAATAAAATTTGATTGATTTATTGAAACCAATAGATACAGACATTTAGTTCCTCCATTCCTATACATTAACATATAATCCCACTAATAGATTCAATAGGACAGCTGTATGGGACTTTACAGGAAATCAGATATGAGGTTAATTTCCAAGTCCCGTGTTGTGACTCGTGAGGTCACATGGCTAAATGGGAGACGGGAGGATTGTGTGTGTGTGTGTGTGTGTGTGTGTGTGCTAGTCATCGTGTCATGGCAGTGTCATACCATTTGACCTCCTGTAGATCACCATGACACTCCCATCTCCACGATTCCACTAATTTCCAGGACAAACCGCGCACATGGCATGGGAGCGGGATCGTTACTTCCCCTTTGGCGAGATAAGACATCGAGTCTTATCCGAGTGATGTCTCCATAAGACGTCACTACAACTGCAAGTCATTTCATGTATTATTGATAATAATTATTTAATATTTAATAAAGGATTCCTCTTAGAACCAGTGACTATACATCTGGGACATTTTCGCTTGGTTCTAATGCAAATCGACTTCAAGAATTTTGCGAGACTTTTCTTGAAACAAGCGCATTGGAAGCAATTAAAATTATCTCATCCTATTAGCAGTTTTTTTTTTTTTTGGTAGCACTTTACTTGAAGTGCATTGTGCTGCATTACAAGCAGATTATAAGCCCATTAGAAGCAGAGATAAACTCCAGGAAATGACATTCAATTTAATGTCATATCATTACCCATACAATTGCCCTTTCATCCCCGTTTTGCACATTGTTTATTAAATTACGCTCTGATCATAACAATTATCATCCGCTCACAAGGTGTTTATAATGTGTTTATGATACCTTAAGTCAGTGATTCTCAACTTTTTCCATATCAAGGACCCCTAATTTAGTCCACATTAGGGCCACGGACCCCCATTTGATGAGATTTTGTCTCTCAGATCCAAATCTGAAAATATTTTTATTGTTAGATATGATTTTGAATCCAGAATCCCATGACTATCTGCAATGTAGGTGGAGAGATGTCGGTGAAACTATGAGCAACATAGTCATTCTTATACATTCTGTAATTGTGTTAACAATTAATTTCATCAGTTTGCTGGGGACCCCCTGTAACCCCCTCAAGGACCCCTGGTGGTCCCCGGACCGCACGTTGAGAACCACTGCCTTAAATGTCTTTTGAATGTGACTTCAAGAAACGTTCTTGTTTTTTTCTCCAATTTTAAGACTTCCCAATAGATTTTAAGTCTTTTTTCCGACAGTCAGACATGTTTTCCAGCGTAGCATGTTGTTGTTCTGTGGCTGAGGATCAGGGAATGAAATTAAATTGGCAACAAACGAAAGCCTTCGTCGCCAAACTTTTCAGGGCATGGATTGTTTTTTTCACAGCTCCAAACAATTCGAGCTGGAAATCGGTAGTGTTCACTTTGAAAAGCATCTGCTGCCACAGAAGCAACAGACAGGATTACATCCCTTCAGGCTAGGAAAGTCCAGACCTTTCCTCTCTCTCTCTCTCTCTCTCTCCCTCCCTCCCTCTCTCCCCGTCTGCCTCTCTGTCTTTGTCTCTCTCCCTCTGTCTCTCTAACCCATTTAGCTGGCTTGATCAGGTTGGCGCGAGCAGTAGGAGGGAGGTCATGCAAGTAAATAATACATGTCTGTTATTCCATGTCTGCTGCAGGCGGCCGCTGCACTGCCGGCCTCTCTAGTCACAGTCCTGCATCACAGTCTGTAATGAGGGTAACCCGAGAATCACATACCCCCACCTGGCTGTGCACACACTAATCTCACACATACACACATACACACACACACACACACGCATACAGTTCTATCATTACTGCATGACCGTCCCCCCTACACACCTCACCACCAACCTTTGCAACATCAATTCAGCGCTACAGGTTCTCTTCTCCATCTTTATCCCCCTTAAGGCATCATTCTGGCAATTTTCAACCTGGATTCCCATCATTTTCCATCATTCTGATTGATTCTGACCAAAATCTAATTTCACCATAGAGCTACCTGGGTGTGTCTTTACAAAGTGAGCAAGCAATATGTAGAAAAAGACATGCTTTGGCTTAAATTTTGGAGAATCCATTGGTGTGGTAGGATTGAACTGGAGAGCCACACCCTGGCAAGCAAAGGTGTATGTAGATTGATATATAAAACTAGTGTTACTTCAACACATGAGGACCTCAGAAAGACCTAACAGTTATCAAATTAGCTAGAACTCTCGCTAACAGCAACTACAACTGCTTGAATTTAGCAGGGAAGTTAGCTTGCTTACTAGGTATTAGCTTCTAGCTAGCTAGCTAAGCAAGATTCCCGTAGCTAGCGGTTATGGGCCAAATATACAGTATTACCTTAAAACATGAACCTATATCAATCCAGATTGTTTAGATCCTTCTAATATGATTTTCAGTGGGGAATCTGTAAAATAATGAATCCCAACATTTGTATGGCGTGCATCTTAGCTCACAACCGTAGGATATAACGGAATTGTATCCAATTCCGGACACTGTATCCAATTCCGGCCACTCAGTCACTCGCGTAATTTCCGCTGTTTACCAGCATTTTTATACGGAGTTCCCAACCGAAAGCTAAGTGACGTAAATTCATACACATTTCAGAAGCTAGGTATCAAATTTCATAAATATCTATACACGTTTAAGCATATAAAACACTAAGTTACGAACTTAGTCAAAAACAAGAAGCGGGAAGCCTTAAATCCCACTTTGGGCGACAGTTACTTCATGTAGAGAATCGGTATTGGCTGATAAATGGAAAAATAAGAGCTTTGAGTACATAGCCTGCACTTCTTACAAGTATCTGTAACATTGTGAAGGTACAGGAAGGGTTAATAAAGGGTTAATATCCAGTATATGAATACACCGACACGGACAAAAGTAAGTTTCCAGAATTGGATACGAATTTTGAATCTCAAAAATAGGTGCGCTATCATCCATTTGCAGGGACTGGAAGAAAATCAATTACAAGTTAAGGTAAAAGCGATATTAAACTTTAAAAAAGATAGGAGGAGGATTGTTAATTAATTAGAAACTTCAGCGAAAACAATACAGGATGAAATATATTGGTATATGATTGTGATTTTTTTGGTCATATGCTGTCCGGAATTGGATGCCCTGATGTTACTGTAGCTGGGCTATGCTTGCTCTTGAGCTTCCCACCCCGAGTGTGACGAAAGTTCAAAATGGCCGCCTGCGAGAGTAAGGTCCATTGAGGAGAGTTCGGTCAGAATTGATCGGTATCATGAAAAATAATGGGAAATTAGGGTCGAGGTCGAAAATGGAAGGAGTCATGATTTAACCACCATCACCCAGGGATCCATTAACCTCTCCACAGTATTAGCCAAACAATCTTCACAGACATTATAGAGAAAGAGCTGTTATTTCAGAGCCAATGACACTCTACCATAAGTGACAGCGGGCAGTAAAAGTGACCCACGAATGGTCCTACACTGACTGGATATTCAGGGCTGAGATGACTGACTTTTCCATTACTGGTGAAGAAAACTGAAAATGTCCAGGGTAAACAGACTGTAGAGGGTGGCTGTCAGTGCTCACCTCAATTTACAGTGTGCTACCTTCAAAAAAAAAAGTCTACTTTTCAATTCTCTTTTTTTCCCCACTGGACCTGCTCGTCTTCGTTTTTTTTCTTCCTCTCCGCCAGTCTATTAGCCTCTCTCCTTTTCTTCTCTATTCCTCAGCTTTAACACTGACAACTGCCGCAGTAGTGGATGCCTTTGACGCTGAATAAGCCAATTAGGGAAGGAGTGATTTAATTGGCCCCGCTCGATCCGACTAAATCCACAAATGAGTCAATTAGAAGGGGCCAATGGGGGGCCGGGAGGGGCAGGGCAGGAGGGTTAGTCGGTAACATGGGTTTTACTTGTTCGGGCTCTCCGCACAGCCACAATGCGAAGGCACGGACACGGTGATGTACAAAGAGAGAGAAAGCCACACACTTACATACACACACAAAACCTGTCTCTCTCTCCCCGGATGGGGCTAACCAAAGCGCAGCAGGGGTCTGGCTGAGTGCTGAGCTAACCGGATCAGGGGCAGAATAGCGGGGAACAGGCTGGAATTAAAGCCTAATCAGTAGATACAGAGCTGGCTAACAGTGTTGGGACACAGTGTGTGTGTGTTCAGTACGATATGGACCCCCTCACGCCCAGAAATAGATACACACACACACACGCAGACCGAGCTTCTTGCATGACAAAAGTTAAATTTGACTGCTATGGGTTTTTGAAAGCTGATGCTGTTACTGATATCTGTATTGAATCTGCCAGTAGGCAAAATTTTGTTAAAATTTTGATTGCATGTATTCAGCGTTTCCCATATAATCTTATTCTTCTCAGGGTGGAAAGTCCTCTGAAACAGCATTAGACCATTATGGGACACTAAAACTCTCCACTGATACCCCGGCTAATGAAATTCTTTGAGGCTTAGGCAAGGGTGACCCATGAAACCACTTCAATGTTAGGGAAGCTCTGGGATAGGCTACTACCTTTGAATGAAGACTTAATTCACTAAAAAAAAAGGAATAATTCAATGAAAAAATACACCTCCATCATATCAGAGGTGGACAGCATGACTGGCTGCTATCTGATATTTAATAAAAGGCCAATATTGGCCCAATAGACAGACTCATATACCAGTCTAACCTAGTCAAAACATCAATATGAAGCCTACCTTTATTGTAGTATTCTATCATCTGCATTCAAAAAGCATCACTAAGCGCCCTAACTGTTCACTGTTGTCCTTGTGTATGACATTATCTAAGGTATTACAAGGTGTATTTCATGAAAACAGAGTGCATAGAACCAGGTGCTTGTTTGTTTACACTGCAACAAAGAGTCATTTAGGTTCAGTTAACACCTGTCAAGCCCAGGGCAATGGGAGAATAATAAAGCCTTTGGTGTGGTCACACTCACTCGCTCGCTCTCTCCCTCTCTCTCTCTCTCTCTCTCTCTCTCGCACACACACACACACTCATCTGCCTCTTCATAAGCGTCCAGCGGAGGTATTATCCTGATAGCAGAGTGAAGCCACAACACAAATTGGAAAGAATAAGCTGTTACAATACCCTCTGTCAGCCGCTCGCAGCTCACACTGTAGGCTTACACCTGCGGCATAGCCAATCAGTAACAAAACACGAGTGTGTGTGCAAACCTTATCAGAACTGACGCTAAGTAAGCATTTCATTATTTCCTCCAATCCGGCTTCTTTTGTTGTGAGAGACGAGTGTAAAAACGCTTCAAATGCACAGAGACAAAAGGCAACGTTCCCAAGAATTAGACAAATCAGCAGCTGAGGAATTGTAATTTACACATTTCGATTGGTTTTGCTTTTTGCATTCCCAGTTCAGCACCTTGGACAGCGCAAGACCCATTGAAAAGAACACTGTACTTACTATGAAGGTGGATTTCCTCCACTAGAACATCATTCATTCATTTTTCACGGTATTTGCCGTTGCTGATGCGTTTATAGGTCTTTGCCCCGTTCTCAACCTTTGTCCCTGCTGACCACCGTGCACTCTCTCTGACCTTTAGCCAATCATATCGAATCAAATCAGTGGCTCTGTATCAAACAGGCTCCTGATTGGCTGCCTTTTATGCTGCTCTATACGAAGCGGTAGCACATACATTTCTGTTTCTCCGCTGCCTGGATGGTAGCCGAACGTAAGTTTCACTACCAGGAAAAAAAACTCTAAATCTGCTCTTGTTTCTTTATTGAGCACCCGATTCCACGTACACAATAGCACTGAAAAAGGTAGGGTGGCATATTTCTATGAAAAATAGAAATTAATTATTTTGGCCTCTAAAAGTTGTTCTTGGCAGGACATTTCTTTTAGTTTACCAGCTCTTGCTCCCACGTGTCTAGCCACACAGGTAGCATGAACCAGGCCTAAGAATACTGTCATCCATGGCACTTCATATCGCTCTATTCATGTGAAAACCTTGGAACTCCAATTTTGCTCTTTTGTCATGTTTTAGCTACAAGCCTTAATTGGATAAAGCCAAAAATGCATGGTCGTCCAGCTAAAAGCAACGCTGTTTATCTTAGTTCCTGAAAACTTGACATTTTAGAGATACAGGGTTTTCATCCAACAGCAATAATCCACTCCCAAGCTCTATTTCAGCACCATGGACAGCAGCAGAACTGTACGACCCCCTAATGCTTCCCTTTCAACAGCATGGAACAGCGCAAGACACTGAGAAGCAAAATAGCCAGAAGCATCGTGGAAGCTTCATGGGGGGGAGGAAGCGGGCTGGGGGGGGGGGGGGGGGGGGGGGGATGAATGTAAACTGATGGGAGATATTTGACTCCCCGCTGCTCCGTGTGATCCACCGGTGTAATTTCTCTTCCCTCCGTTAGAAGCTACGGTATCCGTCTGACTGTCGGTGCCTGAACCGGGTCAGATGTAACCAGAATAGTGAACAGTTTCCTCTGCTCTGCTAAGAGTGCTCTAAGCCTCCCACTGAGGGTGCTCAATGCAAATGGAGGCTGCAAGATAGGCCATTATAGCTAGACTCACTTCACACACACGCTCTCTAGGAAAGACGGAGAGAAGCTTGAGCATAGGCACACACACTAACACACACACACACATATAGGCATAGATTTGACAGTGGGACAATGTTAGAAATGAATTGCCCCCTGCCTAAAACACACAGAGAGTATCTTTATTTGCTTTGCATTTTTACAAGCGAGGTTGACTTTTACCAAAAGCACATTGGACACAAGCGCAAACATTCCTTCCTCTTTAAAAAATTGAGTCCTCCTCCCAGTTGTTGGAAGCTCCTGAGGCATTTCTACAACAAATTAAACTGATGTTTCATACCTTGATTAATATTTTCCCTCCAGATCAGGGTTCAGTTAAGCAATGTGTTCACACTGATCAATAATTCTCCTCACTCTCTCTCATCTTGCTGATGAAGAGAGGGAAAACAGGCTCCCATAGTATGTCAGTGTGATTTGCTGCCCATGGTTTGACCCAGAGTGCCCCCCCCCCCTTCCCCTTCCCCTTCCCCTTCCCCAAAACGGAAACGCACGCACACACACACACACACACACGCACACAGACACCTCCACCTACCCCAGGGTTGTCATGGTGACGATGGTGTACCAGAAGGCCGCCGGGATGCTGGTGAACTTGCTGGCCGAGGAGCCCTTCTCAGCGTAGAACATGACGGTGGCGAAGATGATGATGGCCATGGTGAGGGAGAAGAGGAGGAAGCCCAGCTCCGAGGCGCAGCTCTTCAGCGTGTAACCCAGGATGCGCAGGCCCGCCGAGTGCCGGGAGAATTTGAAAATCCGAAACACTCTGAAGACCCGCAGCGTGACGAAGGCCCCGCTCACGTCCTCGTTGTCCGTCATCACCAGGCCGATGTAGTAGGGCATGATGGCCACCACGTCGATGATGCTCATGACGCTCTTGACGAACTTGTAGCGGCTGGGCGCGGCCAGGAGGCGCAGCAGGTACTCCACGGTGAAGATCATGACGCAGGCCGTGTCCAGGCAGAAGAAGGCCAGGGCGTAGCGCTCCCCGCACGACACCTCCTTCACCCGGTTCGGGGCGGCCCCGCACGGCACCGTCTCCACCACGTTGGCCAGCACCGACACCGCGATGAAGAAGCCGGTGACATAGTAGAAGACCAGGGCCATGGTGCTGGTGTGCGGGTTCTCGAACGCCCGCCACATGGACTCCCGGAAGGTCATGTCCGGCACGACCATCTCGTTGGTCTGGTCCATCTCCTCGTCGTCCTGGATCCTCTCCTGGTTCTCCCGCCGCCGGTCTTTGTATTCTTCATAGCAGCAGTCCCCTATGATCTCCGGGATGATCCCGAAAAACGCCAGCTCCTCGTCGTACGCGGAGATGCACTCGTGGCGGGGGTAGTGGAGTTTCCCGGTGCGGTAGAAGTTGAGGATGTGCCTGAAGATGTCCGGGTCGCGGTCGAAAAAGTATTCGTTGCTCTCCTCGTGGAAGAAGAAATCTCTCTCCGTGCTGCCCAGCAGGGTGTCCGGGTAGCGCTCCAAAGTATTCCGCCAAGTCTGAAACTTTGTGCCGCTCACGTTGAGCACGATGAGGCCGTCCTGCGTTCGCCGCTTTTCCTTCGGCGGCACCGGCATGGGCGCGCTGGCCACCGGCATCCATCCTATCGCCGCCGCCCGGGCGAACGGCAGCCACGCCGCCACTGCTGCCATGCTGAGGCGCTCGGTGGAGGAGCTCGAGCTCGGTCCCGCTGCGGAGCACTGGGCGCTCGGTGAGGCGATCACGGCACGACGGAGCAGCGAGATGGCATCTGGAGAGAAAAAGTAGCGGCAGAAACCCTGAGCATACAGGCAACAGATGAATTACAGCGGCTACAATTTCAGCTGACTTTCTCCGAAACACCAGAGACAAGTTTACGCATGCAAGCGCCTGCCGTTATGGATTTATTGTGAATACATTGTTTCACCCATTGGCACTGCGACTCAACTAATCAAAAGTACTTCAACCCAAAAGCCATATAGTGCATACACACATTATAATAGTCGTATAAACAGTCTGAAATAGCAGTAAAGCAACGCGTAATCAGATAGTTGCTTGTTTGAATGAGCAAAAGAACCAAACAGCACAAAAACCGCGCGCCGAATTTCCTCCAAAAAGGACAACTCACCTCCACATAAAAGTAACTGCTATTAAAACGCTTCACTTCTCTTTCATAAGATCCGTTGTTATCCGGTTCTTTTATCCTCCTCCCGGTGTTTGCTCTCTCCACGCGCAGCTCTAGGGTTAGTAGCCTAAGCGATCACACTGGAACAAAAAAAAAAAAATCCAAGAATATTCCCTCTGGCTGGGAGGCAGCAGCAGCAACAAGTTCAGCATCGAGATGATTCCGCGCCCCCGACCCGGAGACAGGACATGCTCTCTCCGGTTCCACTCCGCCGGTGTCCCCCCCCCCAGCGCCCGTCCCGGTTCTCCCCCCCCCCGTCCAGCTCCAGAGGGAAAAAGCCAAGAAGAAGTGAAACTGAGATCCGAATGAGCAGACCCGCTGCAGACAAGTGCAGTTGTGTGGTTTTCCCGAGTCCTGGAAAGAGAGAGAGAGAGAGAGAGAGAGAGAGAGAGCACGGAGATCTTGCCCCCTCCCCGTCGCCCCCAGCTGCACCTCTGAAATCCACAATGTGGTGCAGGCAACCGGGGAACGGGCACACACCACGGCAGCGGGAAAGAAATCAATAGGCTCGAGTTTGGAGGATGGGCTATAGGCTATACGGCAGCAACAAATGCGCTCAGGCGGCTGCGGCTCCCGCTCTCCTCTCCTCTCCTCTCTTCTCCTCTCCTCTGCTCTCCTCTGTTCTCCGGTCACACAGGTTGCCGGTTGGAGAGAGCAACGGAAACCCAAGTTACTTACTCTCTCTCTCTCTCTCTCTCTCTCTCTCTCTCTCTCTCTCTCTCACTCTCGTTGGGGGCGTGTCGCTTGCTCGGATAACCGCCGTGTTATCAAACGGAGCTCTCCGGTGCTTTTACGCATATACAGGCAGCACCTATAAAAGTCTGTGCGCTAGACCGTCAGAGGCAGAACCCGCTCTCATCTCAACCTGGGATTTTTTTTTACATAGGGGCTTAGGCTGTCACATGAAATGAAACGCTCGTACATCCCGCATTATAGTGGCCGTTTTAGTGTATGAAAGGCATTTTGCGCACAGCCCAGGGGCAGAACAGCAGGTCTGGCAGTCTGTGGTCCGGGCGCACCGCTAGGTGGAGGCAGTTTTGTAGCCAACGCCTCGGGGCGCAGCAGTCTCCATCCAGGTTTTTTTTTCCTCTTGTCAGCAGGACTCGGAGCCACAGAGACCACCCTGTCATCTCTGTCAACCTGCGGACTACACTGTACATCTGTCACTGTCTGGCAGGGCGGCACACATCACCCTCTGCCAGGGATGCAGTGGTAAATAAAAAAAGGAGCCTCCAGCTGGTGATCAGCCAGGCAGACAACCACCTATACAAATAAACATTTTTATGAATGCATTAATTTATGCTTTGTCTCCCTTAAAAAAAAAAAATAATCCTCATATAACTTACAACAGTTACTATGAGGTGTGCTTTTAATTTACCTCAGAAAGATTTATACCAGCCTTTAACAGGTGGTGAACTCTTATTCCCTTCAGTCAAAAGGTGAACTGGATGTGAAAAGGCATAAACACACACACATGTGCAAGGTGGGGACATTTGGACATTAAGAGCCATAACTCCCTGTAGGGTCCGTGGTGTGTACATTTCTTTCATTGCGATCATAAGCTAAACTTTGGCTCGAGATAATTGTCACAAATGGTCTCTGATAAAGCTCTGGAGTGTGTCTAGCCAGAGTCATTAGGCGTTGGCCCGGGCCCCCGCCAGTCCCCATTGGTGATGCAGTGGGGTGGGGGGTGGGGGGAGTGAGGGGAGAGGGGGGTGCCGGTGGAGGAGCTTCACTGTGTCAACGGCTGGACACAGCTGGGCGAGCCGCGGCGGCCGTAATGCGCAGGTTTTAATCGTGATGACCCTAATTTGGCTAATGGATTTGGCCGATGCGTTTGCCAATGCGCCGTCTTTTCCGAGGGGTTTGATTTAGCTGCCAGTTCACACTCAGCATCGCAACTCTGATTTCGGGTTTGGTCAAAAAACGAGGCGAGTGTTTCATCAATTTTTGCAGGGAGCTGGCCGCTTCTGCGATGGGCCTTCCAAGGCAGCTGGACCCCCCCCCCCCCTCCTCCCCTCCTGTATTAGAATAGCCTCCAATAAAACATCTTCTCCACTGCACGTTGTTATAAAGTGTAACAGGCAGAGAAAGAGAGTGTGTGTGCGTCTTTCTTTGTCAGTGTGTGTGTGTGTGTGTCGGTGAGTGTGTGTGGATGTGTGTGTGTGTGAGAGATATATTGCGGCTGATCAAATATCGCTGCAGAATTTAGGGTTAGTGATTGGCCCCTGTGTGTAGTAAGTCCACACCAGCTACTGTACATCAACACACACTGACTTCAAGGCTTCTATCCACCATAGGACGGACACACACACACACACACACACACACACACACACACACAAACCCCACTGATGTCTGTGAAATAGTTGGGTCTATCTGCTTGTGTATTGCTTCATATCTTGTTTCCCCCACCCCTGACATTTACATTATCTTCCCCATTGATAAACCCTGCACTATAAAGCATGTGTTTTGTCACATTTCTACACAAATGTATGCGTGCCATAGCCCTGGCCCCAAATCTAATAATGACATACTCATCCACCATGACCCTCAATTTTACACCGGGGCCAGTTGACATTCTAATTTAATCTCATTCGAACACGTTTACAGCAACACCCCACCGGAGAAGTGTGTGGAAGGTAACACGCATACACACACACACACTCACATCAGTTGTCCAGTACAAGCAGAGTTATGCTGATGGGTAGTGAGCAGCTCCACTGTACTACTATCTGTATTGTAGGTAGAGAGATAACAGTGAAACTATGATCAATACAATCATTCTTCTACATTCTCTAATTGTGTTAAATTCTTGTAAATGAAATAATGCTGAAGTTTAACAATTCATCAATTTGCTGGGGACCCCCTGGAACCCTCTCAAGGACCCCTGGTGGTCCCCGGACCCCGCGTTGAGAACCACTTCAGTAGGCAATGTGGAGCTAGGGCTATTTCACTACAATTTCTCACCCTATATGTAAAATATATTTACATTATATGTGTATATGTATAAAAACTAGGCTATATCTCTAGTAATGCTTTGTTCTACAGTTCATGTGTCCATGTTGTGGGGTCGGTGATGGTGGGCCAGTCGGGTCAAAAGTCTCATTCACACCAGTCTGCCCCTGGTGTGAATGAGAGTGTCTATCTATAGCAGCAAGGGAGCGAGTTTTTCCAGTCGACCAACCAAAACCTGATGTTTACTGTTGATGTTTTAGATCGCTGAACATTTTTCTCCTATCAAACTCTATTGCAGCTGTTCTGGAAATATCTTGGTTAAACATTTTCTTACTCTTGTGATAATGCACACCTTAAAACATGTTAAAAAAAATTAAGAACTTGTAGCAGCTCTAAAGCTAAATGGTAAGCAATTTCAAATGATATGCGTGTCAGTTTTGTGTAGGAGATGGTATAATTAACATGAAAAATAATGTACTGTTTTGAACTAGCAGGGACTACTTTCTCTGTTTCCATAGGAAGTGAAGGTGGTGGGTGATGGGAGACTATGGACTATGTATCTAAAAATCACTGCACAGTGGATGAATCGTTGCTTGCTCACCTGAAATAGTTCCAAAAATACATCAGACATTCTGACTTAATGACATGTCATTTTTAAAATGTATGAATCTAAAGGCCATATAATGTCATTAATTAACACCTTTTTTTAATCACTAAAAGGTCAGTCTTCTTACTTTGGCTAATGCTAGTGGCCTACTATCACTCAACCTCTGGACCTGGAACCTCATCCTCATCACTTAACCCCTAAGGTGACCAGCGGCAGAATCTCCCAACAACTTGGCGTATTCCTTTAAGCCAGTAGAGAAAATGATTCAATTGAATGGAGGACATCAAGGAGCCTGGTTGACTGTGCTGGGTTGGATGCATCAATGCTCCTCCCTACTGTGTGGTTCATCCCAGTGTGGCTGGAGGCTGTCATTGCCATGGTTACTGTCCTGGAGCTATTTTCAACCCTGCCTGTGTTCTGCTGAGATGTTTGCAGAGCCGTCTGGAGCGCGGTCTACATATATGAGTCTTGTCTGTTGTCTTGTCTTCTTGGCGGCTTCTTGTCTACAGAGGCTGAACATAAAGCCATATACACAGGCGAGTACATAGACTGGCACGAATGCATGTACACACATCAATCATATTTCATTCCCAATGTATTTATTCGCCCCTTAAGTCCCAAGCCAGAGTTTGCCTTAGCCATTGTAATACACACATCAGTCACCGGGCTGACATTGGGTGAAAAGGTATATATCACCCTTCTGTAAAGGTGCAGTTTGGTCTTGTTGTTTCTCCTAAATCACTATACAAAAGTAGCCTAGGGGACAGCAGAGATCAATTCACGGTATGTATTTTTTTTTTATTTTTTTTTTTTTATGCGTGTGTGTGTGTGTGTGTTCACGGGGGTTAGTCTGGGAGGAGGCGGACAGAGGTGAGTGAATGTATTTACATTAAGCAGCAGGTCCCTATGTGTGTACTGAGGTGTCAATCAATACGGTTGATTGATGGACCCCTCCAGAGTTACTGGTGAGTAGTAGTGGGACTGACACATCCAAAGCAAAATGTGTGTGTGCCTGCATGTTTATGTGATATTTGTGATGGTAGTGGTGCATACATGATGGTTTTTTTTTGGGCAATTTTTGGCCTTGATGTTAATGAATAGGAGGTCCATGTAAATGTTCTGAGGACAGTAAAAAGGCCTATGGAGGCTCTTTGGGACAATAGTCATTTAGGGAATAGCTGACTGAGCAGAATGGAGATGGAAAGCTTAACAGCAGAGCCAGATGGCTTTGGATGCTGATGTTGCCTTGTGTTTTCTCTGAGACAGAATGATGGCCAGGTAAGAGCAGATTCTAACTATGTGTTTCCTGAGCTCTCCGTCCTGGAAGCGTTTATTTTCCTGCTTCATTATGCTGTAGCATCTCAACAGTATCCATCCCATTCACATCAGCTCGGATTCAATGAGTGTATTTCAATCCATTTCATTCATCGCCATGTAAAAGCACTTATGCTGCACTACAGTTCAGTTGTAGCCTCCTAACCTCCGTCATTTATTAGCTACTTTTAGGGATTTTTAATGCGGCTTTATTGCAGACCCCAGATCCTTTCACTGTGGGAATGAAATAGAAAGCCGGGGATGATTGTCTCGAGGTCACGGCTAAGGGCAATATTAATCACATGCTGGACATTTCTCATGGTTACTTCATGCCTGTAATAACACCATTACTCACGGCTGACATGGTCACTCACACAGCCAGCTCCTGTTCATAGCGCGCGTCCATCATGTCCATCAGCCACTTCACTCAGTTATGGCTCGGCGGGGTCTGAGATCCGTGTTCCGCGCCACACAAGGAGATGGAGCCTGAGATGCAGAGGGAGGGTGTGTGTGTGTGTGTGTGTGTGTGTGTGTGTGTGTGTGCAGGGTATCTACAGGTTTCAGAAAGCCAAATTTAATAGTTTTCAAGACCTTTTTAATGCTACCTGAAATTGGATTTAAGACCAATTTAACACTCAAACTCAAGAAACAAAAGTCTGTCACAACCAACCTATTTCTGACTGAATACAGCTAATGAAAGGTGTGAAACTATAAATGAGCAGAAAGAAGAAAAAGGACACCAGGAAATTGAATGTTTAGAGACATGAAGTCCAGCATGTTTATCATATTCTATTAACCCTGTTCTGTATTATTAATCTAAGAGTGGACATGCATGCGGGTAGTGTTGTAGGCAAGACCTAAACCGAGACCGAGTCAAGAATGGAACTGACTTTAACGAACCATGGGCCTGTATAGAAGGCAGTGGTTAGTGGTTAATACACTTTCATACTTAAAATCAGCCAAGTGGTTGCAATTCAGGGAGGAAGTTTTACGTCCAATCACAGTAAAAATGAATAAATCAGACAATGCGCTGGCAGGTAATGATGTTACTGCAGTTGTGGTCTCGACCGGTCTTGAAATAAAATTCGGAGTCCTCTTCGTCCGAGACCGAGTCAAGAGCAAGTAAAATTTCAGTCCATTCCGAGATGAGATTGAGACCTTCAAAATGTGGTCTTAAGACCGGTCTCGAGACCAAGACCGATCTCGAGTACTACAACACTACATGCGGGTCAAACTTACTGTGACCAACTGGAAGTACAGTAATGTAATACAACATAAGAAAATCTAACCAACACTACTGCTGGTCCCATGCATATCTTTTCATGAAACTACACAATTCATGACATTTTTGTCTTATTTCATCTGCCTTACTGTCCAATTCTGCCTCAACTATCACTGAATGTAAAGAATCTCAGTACTATTATCTAATTTCATGTTTGCATCAAAATGAAACTTAATTTCAAAATAAATCATTATCATCATTACATGGTGAAAATAACATTTTGATAATTTAAATTGAAGATTTCTGACTTGCGAGCCCTGCACTGAAATCAGGAATCCAGTCTGGAGTTTTTACAAACTGAACAGTTTTGCAAAGCCACCGCAGCACAATGACCAGTGGAATGCTGTCCAATGACTCAGTGCGGAGCTCCATACACGGCTGAATATACTTTTTTAATTAGCGGAGCATATTCTTGCCCTGCTGTGGTCTCCTCCTGCCTGGCTGAGGCCTGATGGGACATAATGGTGTGGAAAGTTCACTGTGGGTTTATTAACATCCAGTTGGGCCTGTTAATGGAGCACACATTATTCCAGATGGACAGATAATAAAGGAAATGACATGTTTGGCAGAGGGCGGTGAGATCGTTTGAACAGGAGGGGTGTGTGGATGGATGTTAGAAGGGTGGATGGAATCGTTCCCTGGAGCCTGAAGCCACATGGATCCAACAGAGCCCCAATGACAAGGTGTACTGAAGGATATTCTAGTACTATACACTGGCAGTGATTGTTCTTATGCTCAACTTACGCATTAAGTGATGACAACACAGACAAATCATCCACGTCTCCTCGCAGATTGTTGGCTTCATGCTAACACTTTAGCATACACTATGTTGAGTGATAGTAGGCTTCATGCTAACACTAGCATACACTATGTTGAGTGATAGTAGGCTTCATGCATACAATATGTTGAGTGATAGTAGGCTTCATGCTAACACTAGCATAGTAGGCTTCATGCTAAAACTAGCATACACTATGTTGATTGATAGTAGGCTTCATGCTAACACTAGCAGTAGGCTTCATGCTAATACTAGCATACACTATGTTGAGTGATAGTATACTCCCTGCTAACACTTTCGCATACACTATGTTGAGTGATAGTAGACTCCATGCTAACACTTTAGCATACACTATGTTGAGTGATAGTAGACTCCATGCTAACACTTTAGCATACACTATGTTAAGTGATAGTAGGCCACTAGCATTATCCAAAGTAAGAAGATACATTTTAGTAATAAAAATGTGTTAATTCATGTCATTATATGGGCTGTAGATTCATACATTTTAAATGAAATAATGAAATATCATTAACTCAGTATAGCTGATGTAGCCAGGTTTATTTCTGGAACTATTTCAGGTGAGCAGCCATGTATTCATCTGCTGTGTAAGGATCTTTAGCTGTACAGTCTTCCCCACCACCTTTGCTTCCTGTGGAAACAGAAAGTAGCCCCTGCTAGTTCAAACAGTATGTTACTTCCTCTTCCTATAATTAAATGATTTCTTTGTTGGCTGTTATTCAGTTCTGGTTAGTGAAGGAAAAATACTGCATGCATTGTTGTGGATGTTATTGAGTTATACATTAGAAATGCTAAAACAGCATCCTCCCACCATCCACTATTTATAAGCCATTAAAGAATTGAATTTTGCACCAATTGGATCAATAGTGACTTTATTTTGATACATTTCATTCGCTTGACCATCCCCTAACAGTAGGCCTATTGCTTACTTTCACCACTGACCATCAGGGATGTAGTGTATGGTAACTTAACTTTATATTTGTGGAATAGAGTTTACCACCTTTTTATGGCTGATCATCTTACATACATTGTAATAATAACTGGTAAGTTATATGCGGATATGGTCTTTCAAAGAAAAAGGCATACATTAAAGTTTTTCTGCAAATATATTTGATTTGTATTGATAATGGTGGTTGCTTGCCTTATGATGATCACCAACTGGAGGTTATAGTTTACCCACCTTTACCGCTACATCACTGCTGACCATGATCAGAAACCTCCTATAGATCGAAACAGCAAAACATGAATTACACTCTTCTGACACTCTTCTGACATATTCATCTAAGTTCTAGAAACCACAATCAGGACTAATGAAGAGCTCTTATCAAAGCAGCTTGTGACTGAGAAGATTAGCTAGCAGTACAATTAGTCCCATTGTGAAGGGCCGCGTGGAAACACTGTGATTAAGAAACACTGTGACGCTTCAATGGCCGAGCAACACAGACATCCCATTAACTTCAGCGTGCGCGCTCTCTCTCCTCAGCCCACTCACCATGCCAATGGGTGACGAATTTAGACACATGAATATAATTAGACAGAGGCAGAGAGATGGGGTGGGGAGCAGCGGTGAGGAAAGGTCAGAGAGGGGAGAGAGAGAGAGAGAGAGAGAGAGACTATTGAACAAACCCTAGTGATGAAACGTTGCATGCAGGGATGTAGTAAAGGGTAAATCCACCTAAACTCAGTTCTCCCACCTTTTTAGGCTGACATGCACCAACCAATCAAATGTTTGGACACAACTGACTGAATGTACTATGTTTTTCATTCTCTTCAAGCCATTTTGATCTAAAGGCTTATGCTTAAATTCTTGAAATTAGTTCTTAGACAAATATAAATAGTGAAGTTGATCCTATGTGTGAATTTCTTTCCAAAGCCTTTGCCTTTCCATCAAGGCAAAGGGCGGCTACTTTAAAGAATCTAAAATATAAGATAGTTGGTAACACTTTACAATAAGGGTCACTAAGTTAAGGTTAGTTAATGCTTAATAAGCATTAACT